>NC_039283.1:19833833-20133833 GCF_003368295.1 Carassius auratus
TCCAACAGCACTCTTCAGTGGAGGGCACAGACCCCGGCAAACATAGAAGGAAATGCATGCGTCAAACTCGCTGTGTTTCGTTGTGTAAAAACCTGAAGCGTGTCCACGGCAGGATTTAAACAACAAGATAAACATAGGGCCACGCCGCTAGCGAGAACGCGGCAGCTGTGTGAGCCGTCATAAACTGGCCAAATTCGCCAGTCTCTGTGCCGTCCTCAAACTCTGAAGACTGAATTGTGCAGTGTCTGAGGGCGCTCAAATAACAGCTCAGTTCAGTGACGCTCGAAGTGCTTGTGCTGCGAGACAGTCAATGTTAGAGGTGGGGGAGAACGAGAGGCTTCTCGTAAAGAACCGTAATAAGAGAATGAAATTTTCCGAAATAGACACGACTCGATACGTCTAGACGAGACTAGGTCGCGGCGGAGTTAGGCGCGATCCGTTCGGCTAGAGAGGTAGTCAAACGGCATCGCTATATAATAGCATGTCACTAAATCGTGGCAAAAACCCGCGCCGTTCGTGATATGCGCTGATAAGGCTGCTTCCAGGACCTCGAACCTCTTGGTGGAGGTCCGTGAGAAGGGTAGTTTATCCACCGCGTGGATAGCCACATATTAGCACACTGAGAAAGGGGAAGCGCGTTTCTCCTGTCCGCTCGGAGGGAGAGAACCGCTTATGCCGGTCAGAGCCTACTCTGAGTAGAAGCTGCGGTAGACAACATAGTATAAAGCAAAACTGCTCTGATTAACGCGCTCGAGTAGGGAGAGCGAGCAAGTGGAAAATCCAGTGCATCACTGTACTCATAGTCAAGCCGCACATATCGCCCCTAACCAACACCTCGTGCGGGGCTCGGCGACCGCAGAAGCAAACGGTGGGGGTTAGACGCGAGGCGACTGAAGAAATAGACTCCAGAGCGCGGATACTTTTCTTATTTTACCATAGCCGTAGGCTATCACAGAGAGAACATGAGAGAGGCTGCAAACGAATCTCTCATGAGTGCCTCCCTGTGATAAACCCATATACGGCTCTTACCTTTCGTTGACTCATCGCGTCCGCGAAAGAGGAGTTAACACTGCTCGAAGAAAATCGCTGGAGAACGCGAGATGATAGGGCACAGATGATTCGCTATTCCTGAAGGAATGAAATCTGAGCGAAATGGCGCGCTGCACCCAGGTATATCATGCGCGCGCGCATGCGCAGGGTGTGCTATGCGCCATTTGGCCAATAGGATTGGCGGGATGGTATAGGGCTTCAGACATTCGTCACACCAGAGGTGTTCCATACGTGGTGACGTTACCGCAGCATTGAAGTGACCTAATGATAGGGAAACTACCACTGACTCGGTTGTCTTGATTACTTTGTAGAACCTAAAGTACTATTATATGAAAAATAACAAAATTATATTTAATAGTCAATTTTATATATACAATTTGTTTTCATTATTGCAACAAATCATCAAATGACACAGGCTTAGAAGCAAACTCAAATACAATCGAGAAGTAAATAAAACCCTATTACAAAAAATAACTAAACCACTAAAATAAACATACATCGTACTATATTTCATATTACACAATGTATTTAGTTATCATGCATTTTCAGGACAAGTCTTGATCTCACCTTTCCTCCTGGTGGGTTGTTTGTCGTCTGTTTCGCGCGTTCCATCGTCACGTGTCTGCATTTCCGGGAAAACACCACCGTCGCTGACTTGCGTAAATGACGTAGTTACGTATTTGGATTTCACGTTGAAATTGTGACTACATTTATTTGGCCTAATAGAAAATTATCTGGTGGCAATGATATTTTTTTGACCACAGTACTGTTTCTTCAAACTTAAAAAAAAATGTGATGAAGTTAGTCTTTCTAGTGGACAGAGCACATGATCACTTTTTAACCGAGCACCCACCTCAAACTAGGAACCAGTGCGCATGTCCGTACAAGCACTGGTTTAAAAGAGCAAAAAGTACCCGTGTGCACTTATTTTTATAAAATAACACCACATCATAAAGTTTTTAAGAGAATTACAAATAAGAATATTCAAAACGTGCAGGTCTGCTGTAAACTAGAGCTCACAAGACTTTTGTTAGTTCATTCATTCATCTCATCTGCAGCGAGTCAGTCAGAGACAGTGCTGTGGGGGAAGGGCGCGCGCGCGATCAGAGAGTGCTGTGGGGAAGGGCGGCTGATCACAGTATGAGCAGCAGAAGCAGATCTCAGCTAGGGCTAGGGCTAGGGCTATAGTTGAAAATCAAAGTAAGAACTAATAAATCTGTAAACAAACATTTAAACGTGCCAGCTTAATTCATGATTCTTTTAAACACTTTTGTTCTTTTGTATGACTATAACTGCTCTCTCTCTCTCTCTCTCTCTATATATATATATAGAGAGAGAGAGAGAGAGAGAGAGAGAGATACATAGATATATAATTTCTTGAATCATTCTTAAGATTTTCAAACAAGTAAGTGCACTGGTTTGTAAAAAAAATGTACCCAACGTGTACTTAATTTTCTGAAATAACACCACATCATAAAGCTTTTAAGAGGATTACAAATATGAATATTCAAAATGTGCAGGTCTGCTGTAAACAAGAGCTCACAACTGTCTAAATGAGCAACCTAGATCTCTTGAACAGACATCTTATTTTCTATTACAGTTGTTTTCAGTCGCTAACAAGCATTTGTCCAAGCAGTTGTCATATTTTCAAAACTCTAAACACAATTAGCAAAGCATCTGTCTATTGTGGCCATACCATTCACACATTTCATGTCGTTTTTACACAATATGGAGTCATTGAACACATTTCCACAATGCTTACATTTTCTGAACAGACAAGCTATACCTCCCAACAAAATTATGGATCGTTTTTGTAGTATTTACAAATGTTAACACACAACATCCCACAATAGCAAAAACAATGTTCCAAACCTTAGATACAGTATAAAAACCTCTGCTTCTGCAATTAAATCAGTTCAAAAACAATTTATCTTAGCTGATTTATGTTGTGTAAATTGGGCCAACCACAGCTGATTCCAATCTGGCTTAGACTCAATTGCAGGGGTTATTTTTTTTCTATTACATTGACACTTATACAATACAGTAAAAGGAGGACTTTGAAGAGTAATATTTTTGGAAACAGAAAAAGACAAACACTGTAATGTATGGACGAGGAAGAGTAAGAGCAAGGGGGCCAGGGAGAAGAGCAGGAGCAGTGAGATGGATATTCTGTTCACTGTAAGCAATACTCTCAAAGCTTTTCTGTTCTATCATACCGCGTTTCTACTGTACCTCCTGCAGTAAACGGTAAAGGAAAAAAATAGCTTTTTACTGGAATGCTTGAATGTGAACATTACTGTACATTTGGACATACAGTTCCTAACCAAGAAATTTAGTGTAAAACAGTGAATTGCATGTTTTGCATGCAAATACCTGTAAAACTGAGACTGAAAAGTCTATGCAGTTTTTGTAATGTCAACAATAGCCAGTATTTTGAAACCTGGTGTACTTTGATTGACTGCATGTACCTTTTGAGGTGAAAACAAGTGTTATTCTTTGACAGAATAATTTAATTTTGAGTCAGATTTCCAGTGTTTTGGTAAAGTTGGTGTGTTGACAGAAAGATGTGTTCTATTTTGAAATTAAGATTTAGTATAAATTTAACAAAATGTGTTTTCGAGAAGAAAATTATCCATTTGGCCAATTGTGTTTTGTAGGTGTGAGTCTGTGTTAAGAGTTTAGAAAAAGTATCTAAAGTATGGGTAAGCGCTTGTAAGCGATTGAAAAAAAAACTGTAATAGCATTTATTAATCAAAACAGTCAATTGAAGTCTGCAAACCCACAGCAGGGCTGATATGCAAGCATCTCATCTGCAGCGAGTCAGTCAGAGACAGTGCTGTGGGGGAAGGGCGCGCGCGCGATCAGAGAGTGCTGTGGGGGAAGGGCGGCTGATCACAGTATGAGCAGCAGAAGCAGATCTCAGCTAGGGCTAGGGCTAGGGCTAGGGCTATAAAATCAAAGTAAGAACAAATAAATATGTTAACAAACATTTAAACGTGCCAGCTTAATTCATGATTCTTTTAAACACTTTTTGTTATTTTGTATGACAATAACTGCTCTCAAACATGATAGTCAAAATGCTTTGTCATTTTGTCAATATAACAGTGAACTATCATTCAAAAAGTGAAACTTGTATATTATATTCATTCATTACACACAGACTGATATATTTCAAATATGTTTCTTTTAATTTTGATGATTATAACTGACAACTACGTAAAATCCCAAATTCAGTATCTCAGAAAATTTGAATATTACTTAAGACCAATACAAAGAAAGGATTTTTAGAAATGCCGGCCAACTGAAAGGTATGAGCATGAAAAGTATGAGCATGTACAGCACTCAATACTTAGTTGTGTCTCTTTTGTCTGAATGACTGCAGCAATGCGGCGTGGCATGGAGTCGATCAGTCTGTGGCACTGCTCAGGTGTTATGAGAGACCAGGTTACTCTGATAGTGGCCTTCAGCTCTTCTGCATTCCTGGGTCTAACATGTCACATCTTCCTCTTCACAATACCCCATAGAAGACAAGTTTGCTGGCCAATTAAGAACAGGGATACAATGGCCCTTAAATCAGGTACTGCTTTGGCAGTGTGTGCTGGTGCCACATCCTGTTGGAAAATGAAATCTGCATCTCCATAAAGTTGATCAGCAGCAGGAAGCATGAAGTGCTCTAAAACTTCCTGGTATACGGCTGCGTTGACCTTGGACCTCAGAAAACACAATGGACCAACACCAACTGCTGACAAGGCCCCACAAACCATCACTGACTGTGGAAACTTTACACTGGACCTCAAGCAACGTGGATTGTGTGCCTCTCCATTCTTCCTCCAGACTCTGGGACCTTGGTTTCCAAAGGAAATGCAAAAGTTACTTTCATTAGAGAACATAACTTTGGACTACTCAGCAGCAGTCCAGTCCTTTTTGTCTTTAGCCCAGGTGAGACGCTTCTGAGTGTTCAAGAGTGGCTTGACACCAGGAATGCGACAGCTGAAACCCATGTCTTGCATATGTCTGTGCGTGGTGGTTCTTGAAGCACTGACTCCAGCTGCAGTCCACTCTTTGTGAATCTCCCCCACAGTTTTGAATGGGTTTTGTTTCACTATCCTCTCCAGGATGTGGTTATCCCTATAGAGCTGGTAAGTCCCGCCCCCTCCGTAAAACCCCGCTGGACCTCAAAGTTGAAAAACTGTCAATGCAAATGGGATTAATTTCATTAATGGGAGAAAATAATTATTTTCTGGTCCCGTTTGAATTGTGACATGAATGTGAACATATGTTGTCTGTGAATTTTTTATATAATCTTTCGTGTGAAGAATGTTACAATTTAGCAGGTAGAAGTTTGATAGGGGTAGACTTTTTGTGACAGCACTTTGTGGACTACAACTCTTTGCTGCTTTCGACATGTTTGAAACGTCAACAACACTAGCACATGGCTCTAGCTCACGGATCCCGCTAAACATGGCTGTGTCTTTGGTGCACTTCACCACCTTCTTTCAGGGAGAGGACAAAATCTTTGAGGTTGGCGAAAACCACAGGTAAGTCAACTTTATGGGGTGACGTCACATAGGCGACATGTAGTCTTTCTCGTTAAGTCTTTTCCACAACTGCTAGCCGATAAATCATACCATATACTGTCACTGTTCACATTCATGGCACAATTCAAACGGGACCAGAAAATAATTATTTTCTCCCATTCACTTGCATTGACGGTTTTTCAACTTTAAGGTCCAGCTGGGTTTTACGGAAGGGGCGGGACTTACCAGCTCTATTGCTTGTACACTTTTTTTCTACCACATCTTTTCCTTCCCTTCGCCTTTTTATTAATGTGCCGGGACACAGAGCTCTGTGAACAGCCAGCCTATTTAGCTATGACCTTTTGTGTCTTGCCCTCCTTGTGCAAGGTGTGGTCATCTTTTGGACAACTGTCAAGTCAGCAGTCTTCCCCAAGATTGTGTAGCCTACAGAACTATTGAGAGACGATTTAAATGTTTTGAGTTAATTAACTGATTAGAGTGTGGCACCAGGTGTCTTCAATATTGAACCTTTTCACAAAATTCTAATTTGGGATTTTCCTTAGTTGTCAGTTATTATCATCAAAATTAAAAGAAATAAACATTTGAAATATATCAGTCTGTGTGTAATGAATGAATATAATATACAAGTTTCACTTTTTGAATGGAATTAGTGAAATAAATCAACTTTTTGATGATATTCTAATCATATGACCAGCACCTGTATACTTTGTATAAGTGTTTTTTACATTATGCCTCTGGGATAGGCAACTTCGGTCCTGGAGGGCCATTGTCCTGCAGAGTTGAGCTCCATCCCTAATTAAACACACATGAACAAGGCAATCAATGTTTTCAGGATTACTAGATATATACAGGCAGGTGAGTTTTTATCTGGGCTGGAGCTAAACTCTGCAGGACAGTGGCCCTCCAGGACCGGAGTTGCCAATGTAAAATGCAAGTAGACTGCTGTAATATATAATGTAAATATGCTGTATTGCACGACTACAGTATAGTGAACACTGTGTGATTGCACACCTGTTCAAGGACTATGCATTAATTGTGGGGGGAGAGAAACGGTAGAGCATATATTAATAGAATGTGAAGCATACAGAACAGAACGAATCATGCTGTTAGAACAAGTTAAAGAATTAGGTTACACACATTTATCAGTAGAGGGTTTACTTTCCTTTTCTGCATCAAAAAGAAGAAGCACACCTGTTCAAATGTTTTAATGACTGAGGACACACACGGTTGTTCTCCCAACATTCAGCTCACCTTTTGACCCGCTTCGGCCATAAGGTCATGATATTGAGAACATGATAGTGGCCCTTATTTCTTCAGAATCTTGTCCTCTTCTACCTCTTCCTCTGTTTTACCTCTGTATTCTTCCACCACACATACTTACTTCTTCCATGCTGTTCACCCTGTTTGTACCTTGTTGTTCTTAAATTACCAGAGTGTGTAACACTGTGTTGTGTTGTGCTCTGTCTGTATGCTTCTCAGATGAAGCTTAATGAGATGCACTCTGAGCTATTTTAAGGAACTGGTGGATTATTGGATGATCGAATGCTTTACATTCCCCTTCATTAGTGAAAATCAGAATTCACCTCTGCAATTCAACAATTCAGGACAAAAATGTCTAAGAGAAGTGTATAGAAAATTTGCTTGACAGTTTATGACAACTACTATTCTGCATTTAATGACTTAATGAATTAATACCTAGATGTTTTGGGGAGTAAGACTTGGGAGAATTCAGCAGAGAACCATACATTTTGATCAACATGGCATTTGATAATGTAAGAAACAGATAAAACGTGTACATAATCAGTTGCATTTGTAATTTGTTCAAATGATGAGCAATTGCTTTTGAGGTGCACAAGTAAGTAGATAACGTGGAGGTTGAATAAGAATTTTAGTCGTGATCTGAGAAATGCCCCAAAGCGACTAAGAAAAACTTAAAATATAATTAATAGAATATAAAATAAAAAGATGTTTGCTGTACCTTCTTTCCTCTATATAAAAATATAATATAATATAAAGTAATATAATGCAATGTAATGTCATATAATATAATTATATAATAAATGAAGGAATATAATGTAATGTAATATAATTAATATAATATATAATGTAATATAAAATAATATAATATTATATAACATAAAGAGAATGTTTGCTTGTTTGCTGTAAGTGAATGTGTTGCTCTGGTTACAGACGCGCGTGCTCTGGGTGGGGGAGGGGCCTGGCTGCGCTGTCAGGGAAATGGCAGGACGCAAAGTTGGAGAAAACACTTAAAACAAATAACATCACTTATAAAAGCAAGCGAATCTGCCTGTTTTCACATATTTTAATTGCTTGTATATTTTTATTGAATAAACTCAGATGTATATCACCACACCCACAATAACAGATTTAAACAGTTGCCCCTCCGCTTTTGGAAGGAAATATGTTACTTTTCAAATTCACATGATGTACGTGTCTGTCCCTTCCCGCGTCAAACTCGTTCCTACAGCATTAATATCCGATGTAAGTGCTGTAGTCATGGTGACGCGGGGCAGCGCGATCTTTACACACACACAGAGCAGACTCTGATGCGAGAGAAAAACGCGAGGATTAAAAGTTGTAAAACATGCTAATATGAATCGCGAGAGCTCCTGCTGCTCAATGCATATTGGTCTAATCTTATTTAATACTAATTATTGGGAATTTATCAGTAATTTAATGTGGATTATCTGTCAATTCATTCACAATCAACATGTTTTTTGCCTCCGCCATCTTTATTGATGACGTATTGGCCTCTGATTGGTCAGATCACCAAGTCCCGCTCCCATAGCGGCTTCCTGCGCTCTGATTGGCCAGAATCCCCAAAGTGTGTATCTTTTCCGGAAGTGCAGTACTCCTAGAGGGCGCTGTGTTATACACACTTTAGTGGGGGGGCATACACACTTCAGGTACACAAATCAATTAAAAGTGATTTTTTGGGACAAGTGAGATTTTAAGCCTGGAAACCATTTTAGAGCATGCTGAATGCCACTGTATAGTCAAACAAATGAGGACATACAAAATGTCCTCAATTTTTTGGGTGGTCCTCAGTTTACTGGTGTGTATTCTGGTGAATGTACCCAAAAGTGATATAAGTAAGTGCACACACACACACATACACACACACACACACAGACATCCTTCATTTATCAGGGGTTATTTAGGGTTAAAGACGTGCATATAGCAGCTTTCTGTTTTTGAATTTTGAATTTGAATGATTTAATTTGTAGTAACATTCTTAAATTAAAAAAATAAATAAAACAGTAGCATGATATTAAATGATGCAGCCGCTGTGGCATTCACACAGGGTTGGTCTCAGACTTTGAGTGAAACATAGACTGGCATTTTGGAAAGGTAGAACAGCTGTAGGCTCTGTTCGGTGGTGGGGGGTTCTAAAGAGACGTGCAGCAGGGGTGGACGGATGGATGACTAGAGTAATGACAAGTGCTTCAAGCAAATGATGATTAACACACTTGCACCATATGCAATTCTTATAGAATTAAAAAGGTGGATTGATGTGGCAGTGAAGTAAGCAATGCACTCGAGAAAGCCATTCAGCACTGCAGAGCCTGTATCATATAAGAAAATGGTGCAAAGTAGTCATGGAGTCAAATAGCATTGCTTAGAATTTCTAAGTTTAGTTTGAATGGTAGCTATTTATTTGAATTCCCACACCAGTGCTCTGCTGTGTGAAGAAATTTTCTGTTCCCCAGCTGTTCCTCTCCTGATAAAGTTACTGTACAAATTTGTAGATGTGGTTTCTGGTAATTCTTTGTAAAAATGCAGTGACATTTCTTTCTGCAGGGATCATTTTGCTGAAGTACAGACTCAATTTAGAATCTTCTGAAAATTTTTGCAGGCTCCTGCGCATATTTGTGTTTTTATTTACAAAGGCTTCTATTTCCAGTATGTTTTGCAGCGTTGTGTATTAGCTAGAAACGTTGAAACATCGAGTCTGTTGAGCACTTAAAAAACAATGGCATGTTAAAAACCTAGCGCTATTTTTCCACATGTCCTTTTCAAAGCAATGTTTATTTAGTTGTAAAATATTTAAGAGATTTAAGGTAGGTATTCATTGTATTTTTTTAATTTATTATTTTATATTATAATTGTTATATTATTTTATTCTCAAATAGTACTAATAGTACTAAAACTGAAATAAAAATAGGTAAATAGAAATATATAACAAAAATATAATGAGTGAAAACACTGACTACATCACAAAGTTACTGCAGCTAAAACTTTAACAGCTAAAAATGTAAATGATTCACATTCACAAAATAGGTAATATGAGTGTGTTACAACAATTTTTGCTCTAGAATAAAAAGTGCAGAAGATAGATTTTTGAGGTTTTGTAAGTGTTTTTTCACAAACACATCTCTTCAACTGTCAAGCCCGGTAATGTGTCATTATTGTGTTGATTAAACTTCACTCATGGCAGTTTAATCTATACAGTGTGCGGTGGTGCTATACAAAATAGCAGCACCACTGTGAGGGATTTTCTGTCTTACAGGGCATGTTGTCTTTTCATATGCCGTGTTGTAGAAATGACAGTACCTGTGATGATTTATGATAGAGCCACAATCTGATATTCCACTGCTTCACCTCATTTGTGTGTATCACCCACGCATTAGCTCCCAGCTCACAGGCCAGACTCATAAACAAAACTCACTTCACTTCAGCCACTTCTACACTTTACCTCTAAAACTTTATGATATCACCTTAACAACTTTATTATTATTATTATTATTATTTTTTTTTTTTTGGAGGCTGGAGGTTTATAATATTAGTAAGATTCATATGGGGCAGTAAATGTTAAAAATACATTTACTTTATTTATTTATTTATCAATATGAGAAAAAAGGTGGTGACTTAATAGTGTTTTATGGTTTAATGCCCAGTTATGCTGGGATTTAGGACACTTTTTGTGTCACTTTTGGCAACCACTGCAGTAAAGACTGATGAAGAGCAGGCTGTCTCTTCAGTAAGCCGTTATTGTTTTGCATGTAGAATGCTAGCATTTGCTAATGCTAGGTAGAAGTTAGTTACAGTAGAAGCTTATTATATGAGTGAGTAATTTAAACAATTATGTAAAAATTAAGAAATTGATGAAAATGTTTAGGTCACACATAAAATCAATTTGATGCAGTTTAAATGAGGCATCCTAATGAATTTAAAAGCACAAACTATATTTTGACAGGCTTAATGAACTGAACGGAGAGAAAAATTAGCTTAGAAACTTAATTTGCTATTTGTGCGGAACAAGTCTGAGCATTATGAATAAATTGTTAATTCTAAGCATATATATATGTAAATATTCTGTGGGTCTGTACATTATATAAGAATAGACTGTAAGTTCTAAGCATTGTATTTATATTTCTATTTGACACAAAGTGATGTTTTGGTGGTGCAGAATGAATTTTGTCTTTTGGGAGTGTGTTGCCCCTCAAAACTGTTTTTATCCTTCTTTTTTCACTACAGGGGCTCTCACTCACTTATTTCTGATGGTCAGAGCTTTCAGAGCTGATTGTCTAGCAGTATGAGCGAACGTTCTTTTTCGCAAGCTATTATGAAGCCATCAGCCACCAACTCACTGTTCGAGGTTTCTTTTTTTATTTTCATTCTATCATTTGCAGTTCAATGCTATACTTTCTAACCCTCTCTTGGAGTTACACACGCCCAGCTGGCTGCTTCTAAATATGGAGATTTCAGGTTGTTTGCCCCAGGGGAGCTTTGATACATGCAGCGTTTAGTTCAGGACTTGAAATCAGAAACACAGAGGGTAGTCATATCACATTATCTTCACCTAGCATAACACGTCAACATCATCCAGGGCACATTTCAGCTCTTATAAATGCATTAAAACACTGCATTGTTGCTTGACCGTAACTCCATGTACTGTGATATTTACTGCAGTGAGGTTATCACCCCTATATTAGGAACTCTGATTTCATCTCAAGCAATTTATTCATACACACACACACACACACACACACACACACACACACACACACACACACACACACACACACACACACACACACACACACACACACACACACACACACACACACACACACACATATATATATATATATATATATATATATATATATATATATATATATATATATATATATATTATTGTTATTACTTAAATTATTATGATTTTGTATGATGTTCCATATATGTAATTAATTATTATTATTTACATTACAGTTATACACTATTAAGCTTGTGTGGAGAACCATGGGGTTTTTTCAAGCCATCAGATCCTGAAAGCCATTTTGAACCTGTGCCCAGTCATTTTGTTGGGCCTTTCACTTTAGATCATCACCTTTTATCAATGATGCTGCCAGGATTGCACAGGGTGTTCAAAAACGTGGACTGAAGCCAGCATATTCTTTATTAAGAGACATTCATTTTGTTCAGAGCTGCCTCATTCTTTTAGCTTAAGCAATAATGGTGTAGTTTCAATTAAAGGAGTCATTTAGCAGATGTGCTAATCCAAAAAAGACTAAAAATACACTTATTGCAGGACAATCCCCCAGGAACAACCTGGGGGTTAAGTGCCTTGTCTTTAATTACCAGCTTTGAGCTTTAACCGCTGCAGCCCAGTTTTGCATTTTAAAGGTAACATGGTTTTATTTTAAATCAAAAAGGTTTAATTGGCCGGGACTGAAAACAGTATTTTTGGTGCATCTTTCACCAGTAACAGCAGAGGGCTCTCTTTTGACTTCAGTTATATAAAATATCATGTTGATATTTATCTGATAATTTCACAATATTTCACATATCTTGTCCGTCAATCACCTGTCTGTCAGTTATTTTAAAAGTGGACAAAAACCATTATAGCTTTCCTCAGTGTTTTCTTGTTTCTCTTACTGTAGGCCGTCTGATGACTTACAGTCACTCTCACATCGGCTCCTGTCACTCTGCGCTCCTGCAAAACTTCCTGATGTGTTGCATTCATAGAAGTGTCATTCATCTTCTGTTTGGGAGAGTGTGTTTTTTCCATGACTTCTAGCCTTATCAGTCCACACACTTAATAGTGCGGCTGCTGCGGTTCCTGTCAGCTGCTCTCGCTGAAGTGTGTGCGCGTCTGTGGTGAAAAGCAGACCTGTGTGTCAGATGCAGCAGATGTCTGAGATTTTTTATCTAATGAAACAAAGGCAGACCCTTTGAGTCCTGTCAGATTTGTGTTTGCACGCTTCCTCCCTATATCTACCTCTCTCGTCTGTATCTTTCTCTTTCCAAATAAAAACAGAATGATGTTAGACATGAGCAACCTAATCGTGGCACTAGGAAAAGAGCAGCAATCTGATGGCTATGTTTCAGAAATGAAAACCAGGCACATTTCTAATTCCTCAGAATATGAATTTGCATTGCCATTATTGATCAATTGTAATTTCATGTATATTGACCATGATAAATATAGTACATTGTGCATTGCATTTTTTTCTAAATCAAAATAAATATGAAGCATTACAGCTGTTTTCAACACTGTTAATAATAAAAAACATTCTTGAACAACACATAAGCATATTAGAATGATTTCTGAAGGATCATGTGACACTGAAGACTGGAGTAATGATGCTGAACAGCTTTGCCTTAGAAATAAATTACTTTTTAAAATATATTACAAAATAAAAGTAATTTTAAATTATAATATTATAACACAATACTGTTTTGGTTAAATAAACACACCCGCTGATGAGGATAAGAGACTTATTAGAATGATTTCTGAAGGATCATGTGACACTGAAGACAAGAGTAATGATGCTGAAAATTCAGATTTACCTTCACAGGAATAAGATATATTTAAAACTATATAACAACAGAAAAAAAGCTGTTTAGTTTGTTTAGGTCTTTAAGTAATTTCTTCATATTTCATCAGACGTTTTTCCCCGCAGACTTCCCTCACAGTGTGTCGCACTGTGACTTAGTGATTTGAATTATTCTGAATTCAGTGCCTGTTTGCTACAAATCCAGTTCTCAAAGGGGATGCAGCTCCACGGAGATTAAGGAGCCATTCTAAACATTACAGTAAATGAACTTATGATTGCTTTAACTAGATGTGTATTGTGCTGTTTTTTCTTCACCATCCTTTAAGTTTCTCCCATCTAATCAAGTGTAATGACACTTCATATCCTGTTGTTTCTACACACCGAATTTAAACTGTGCACATGCTTTGGTGGGGAAAATAAATATGTTGCTCTGTGATGGTGCTGACGGCCAGAGACAGAAAATGCAGAAACTCTTTAGTAATGTGTGATTTGGGGCCATTTTGGGTCCGGCCAAACGGTTTGTGCCAAGAGCCAGGATGGCTGCCAGTTTCCCAAACAATTGCAGACACCTGTGATGAATGGCTCAATGGTTTAAGCTCCACTGACCCAGCTGCACTTGCATAGGGTTGTGTATGGAGAAAAAAAGGCCTGTGAGCAGGAGATAGACTCAGGCTTCAGAAGACAACATGTTGCTTCAGGCCTGTGTAAAGGGAATTTTGACATGAAACAGCACCAGAAGAACAGGTTTGTAGGGCTGTAGTACTCGAGTCCGGTCTTGGACTCGAGTCCGGACTCGAGACATTTTTCTGTCGTCTCGGACTTGTCTCGGACTCGTTGAATTTGCACTCGGACTTGTCTCGGACTTGGCCATTGGACTCGCCAAGTCTTCTAGTTGGTCTCGACTGAGTCCAGCAAAAAAATTAAATAAAAAATGTATCCTTCAAAACAAAACCACATTTGCATGATGTCGACTGAAAACGTGTGGAAAACGCTAGGCGCGCCGCTCTCCTTATTTCCAAAGCACTCTGTAGCCTGCGCTCGCGCTCCAGTGGCGTCTGCTGTTGCTGGGCAACCATGACCCGCTCTCCATGATGACGCAGAAGTTTCAGCAAAGAATAAATGGAATTCCAGCACTTAAAATCACTTTCAGTAGCTCTGCTAATAGATTCATTTAAAAAATGGCTATCCTTGTACAACTATGATCATCTGTTTCTCCATCTTGCCTTAGCTTTCAGTATTGTTCCGGGAAAGGATGTGCATGACCAGCGGTGCACTTACTGCGACCTGAAAAGTTTAGATGTTTCTAATTTAATTTTCTACCTGTTCGATTGTGTTTTATTTACGTCTACACCTAGATAGCCTTTTTTTTTATCAATAAACGCGTATTAATGTATAGCCTTATGCAACAATTACATATGTAAATTTTAAAAACTTTATATATGACATTACATATTTACATTTTCATGTAACAGCCAGTATTTGTATCTGTAACAATCACAAAATTTTTCCTATCTGCATTCGGATACAACATCGTACAGTTACTTGATAAGACTGTTATGACTTTTTATATATTTTTTCGTAGTTATCACTGAACAAGTATGTCGTGTTAAACTGAAATAATTATTAATTTCTAAAATAATATTTATCATGCAAGCAGAGAGATGTCATGACAAACGTTTAGTGATCATTTGAACACGACTGAATCCATTCAATGCACACATTCTCATTACGCAGAACACTTTGAGCGAGTCTTAATGTTAATGAACTTCACTAAACAGATGTGTGTGTTCCGCGCAAACCAGCAAAAGGTAAAGATGCAAACATGTAGGACAAGTAGACAATGTATCCGTATCTAAGCTGATCATTAGCCTACTCTTGAGAGAGAACTGATTTGGTTTTTGAGAGACTGAGACGCGCAGCGCTGCTGTTTGATTGGTGAGCGCGCTGTGCTTATTCCATTCATTCGTATCATGGTAGCCTAAGCTTTCAATATTTGCCTTTTAAATACATACAAATAATATAACGTGTAGCTATATTATTATAGGTAAAATTACTCTTGCAACGCTCTGGTTTCTGAGAGATAAACAGAGAGGCGACAACAATGCGGTGTTTGATTTGCGATCTTTTCACTCAAAGTTTACATTCATTCACTTCTGGCGCTGATGCCCTGGCTCACCTGTTATCTAGCAAACACCAGACTCTGTCAGCTTCAGCCGAGTATTCAGGCAGAATTATTCCTTGAGCGTAATTCGTTTTTTAAGCCATTATCCGTGCCATTCCGAATAAGGTATTCGGCTTCAGGCACAACCCTAATTATTACATTACATATTTTATTTTTACATGCAACATAGATAAGGTCATATAGTAACAGCTCCACGCAATATTGTAATTCTAAAATTCACGTCGTACTTGCAAACACTTTGTATGCATTATGATTAATACATGCTGGAGTAGTTGATTGTTTCCGACAGTGCTCGACTAGTCTATGCAAGCACAAGCACAGTATGACAAAAATTTCGCTGTATTTATGTGCGCATGTCCAGTAGAGCCAAACGTATCCATTCCAGCCTTGCTGCGCGCATTTGTCATATCCCGAGCTTTGCGTGTGTCTGTGCACTGGGCCAATTAGGCATAGTCATATATATTTTTGACCACAGATATAATGTCAACAAAAAATAAAGTACATAAAAATTATTTGACCTTAAAGTTCCAAACTTTGTTTGTTTATCCAAGTTTAGCTCCCAGGGTCGGACTGGGGGTAAAACCAGTACTCATTACCAGGGCCCCAAAGGAAGAGAGGGCCCTTGAAAAGTATGAATCTAAAATATATATATTTTTTCCTGGATATTTTCATGGGTGGGGGCCATGGGGGCCCATCAGGACTGCCTATGCATAGGGCCCAGGATCTTGTTTAACGCCCCTGTTAGCTTTAACCCTAATTATACACACTTGAACCTAATCAAGCTCTTACTAGACACACTAATCTTCCAGGTGTTTTAAGGCCAGTTGGAGCTAAACTTTTCAGGACATTGGCCATCCAGGATGTAGTTTGGAGACCCCTGTCCTACAGAGTTGTTACTTTGCACATGCTTTTTGATCATTACAAATAATAATGTAAAATGATTTTCTTAGAATAGGAGATATGCTTTCTTTGGCATCACAAACATTATCAGTAGTTTAGTATGTGGTCTTGAAGAGGACCCTTTTTTCTTTCATTTGGACTCGGTCTTGGACTTGGACTCGAAACTTTTGGACTTGGACTTGACTTGGACTCGAACCTCTTTGGACTCGGTCTTGACTCGGTCTCGACTAGTCCTGGACTTGGACTTGACTTGGACTCGACAAAGCCGGACTTGACTACAGCTCTACAGGTTTGGTTTAAACATGTTAGTTGTCTATGTTGTATGTGTTTTATATGTTATGGCTGAGTATATTGTGATTGCGTTGTCACAATAGTTGCCAACAGCTATACCAACATTTCACAATTTTTTTTTTCTTTTACATTTTTCCTATATTGAATAAAAACAGCATCTTTTAAAATGTAAAAATATTAATCATAATTTTTATCAGTATTAATTAATTATTTTTTTTTGTAAATATTCATTATCATTAAGTTTTATTTGAGTTTTAGTATTTTAGGGGCACCGATAACAAAACTAAATTTTTGATACCAATTTGAATTATCTATTGAATAAAAACAGCATCTTTTAAACTTTAAAGCATAAAAATAAATGTCAAATATTAATACTGACAAATTTCAGGACCATTATAATTCTGACATTTACCATTTTTATTTATTTATTTTATTTTAGTTTTAGTATTTAAGGGCAAAATAGTATAATTTAAAACCAATTTAAAGGAGTCAAATTTATCAGAAGTTTTAAAATATACCATGAAACTAAAACTTAAATAATTTATGGACATTTTTATTTAATTAAATGTAATTTTATTTGGGAGTAATTAGAATGTATTTTAGCTTAGTTTTTTTATGTTTTAAAATGAATTAAGTTTTGATGTAATCTGTTAGATATAATTAGTATATAGTATATTTATTATGGCTGATCTACATCTAAGCATCAGCTCCAGTTTATGTGTAATAATGTGTAATCAGTATTCAATAAGACCTATTTCCTTTCTATCTCTCTGCTGTGTTTGTTGTTGTTTAATTAATTGAAAGTAACACAAGAACCATGAGACTGCATAAAAGATCACTTCAGAGCACTGTGATGTTTGTTTAACTCACCTCTGAGCTCCAGCCTCTGTTTTGTTTTTGCAGAGAGACATGCTGGACGTCAATCAGATTATGAAAGACTTGGCCAGCATGGTGCATGAACAAGGAGACACCATAGGTGAGATCTAATTTGTATGTGTGTGTGTGTGTGTGTGGCTCTTTGTTTCCAGTTAAGAGTCTGTTGACTCATCCTTGTTTGTCTGGCCTTTTATTGATAATCACTTCTCCCCCCATATCCATCCCACAATCCCCTGTGGTGCTGAGGTGGAGTTTCAGTGGAGAACAAGACATCACCTTCTCCAGCTCAATACATGACAGCCAGAGGGTTAGTCTCTACAGCGTGAGGCCTCTAGAGGAGACTAAGATCAGAGAAGATCCTCAGAGATTCAATTTATATTTAACAGGCAGAGAAAGACAGACAGAAGCATTATAAAGGAGCTGAGACCCTGGTTACACGCAGATAATTTTGTTATTGCTTAATTATTTAAAAAAAAAGTTTAGCTTAAACCTTTGACATTTTATCTTGGACATGTCAGCAGGCATGATCTATTTATTATTATTATTATTATTATTATTATTATTATTATTATTATTATTATTATTATTATTATTATTATTATTATTATTATTATTATTTAATGGTATTTTCAGTATTGGATATTTAACTGGAAATTCAAATTTCTCTTGTTTACTTTTAGATGACCTTTAACACTCATAATTTAAGAACACAGTTAAATATAAACTTTAACTAGTTTTAAAACAAATAAAATATTAAAATAATTTATTTTTTAATGCACATGGTAATGTTGTGATGCTGAAATTCACTTGATTTTAGATTTTAGCATTCTGAATTTACTTGTAAATAATAGTATAGAATATGAATATAAGATAAATGATACAAATTATTTTTTAATATCAGCCATAACATCTAAATAATTATTAGCCTTTCTGTATTGGCCAGAATTTTAATATCAGTGGATCCTTAGAGATAAATATTACTGTACATTACAAAAGCTGTTTTGTTGGTGCTTCACAAAGTTTGGGGGAGTGAACCATGACATGTGACCTGCCCAAATGTGATATTATGCATAAACATTTATATCAGGTGATGGAAACACGTTATTGTTATTTTGGGTAATTTGACATGTGACCCTTAGCCATGACCTCTTTGTTAGATAATGCCCATTCCTCTTCTCTCTCCAGGAAAATGTCTGTACGCATGGGTCAGAGTTTGCATGCATGTGCACACATTTTCCCCTGAAAATTGTTTTTTTTTATAAATCCCACCTTTTGCATAAGAAGACACATTCACTTCTCTCAGGGCAGGTTTTGTGCATACGCAATGGTCATAAAAGAGATCTCAGATGATCAAGATACTTACCCTTCAGGAGAAGTTAAGGATGTGCTTTTCATCCTAATTTAACACTCTCACGGTCACAATACAACTGCAGCTCAAGGAGAAAGGAGAGAAAATGGAGGCGTAACACAATATGAAAGGAATTCATGAGAGAAAAGGGAAATTGAAACTTTCCTTGTCCCCCACTTCCTTCCTTGCATGGACACTTAACATTTACACAGGGAAATGAAGTCAGACTCGTTGAAGGGTATCACAAGTTATGTGACACAAGTTTATTGTATACACACAGTATATAATAAAACCCGACAATGCCATTCTGCCCTTTAGGAGGACACTTGAGGATGTAGGTGGACTATATTTTATTTTATTTTACTCTATGCCACTTTCTGATCAACTCATAATGCAAAATGCATTAAGATTTTCATATCGTTCAATTTATTTTTATTTTGTCACCTTCTGGTTTCTCTTCCCCTGCAAACTTTGTTGATGAAACGATGATGCATTTGTACTGTTCCAAAACCATGCCTATTTCGGCCATGTTTACCAAAAATGTTTACTAAAATTAAAAAGGAAAACAGAATATATGAAACTAAATCTAATTCAAAATATAAGCCACAGCGGTATGATACTAAAATAACACTGATTATGAGCTTCCACTTGCACTGCAGACTCACTTTCTTAGAACGTTGTTGTTGATGTGTATGAGATTGTATACACCTACATATGCAAAGTGCAAACATTTCATAAATGGCTGTTAGAAAACATTAGCGTCATTGCATAGGCATGATGTTTTCAGGAGTAAGTAAGGCTAGAACAACAGCCTTTTTGCTCAGAGTCCATTAGAGTTTTAAGAGACTGAAATAGAAGTGGCTAAATTGGTCTCTGTCTTTATACCCAGGGTGTTTATTAAGAGGTGGATGTGAATAAAGTCTCTGTGGATGGCCGTAATTTGAAGGGGTGGAGATAGGACAGATTAGACAAGTGAACAGGTGTGGGATTTAGATGCTTTTAGCACAGCCTTATGGAAAGGTGGACTTTTGTGACAAAGCCAGAACGATATGCGACGTACCTGAATGAAACGGGTCATGCTTTGTTTTTAGTTGTTAGATGACAGGAAAAAACTCAATATGCCAATGTTACATGTATTAAAATGTGTTGTGGCATTATGTAGTAAAAAAAACTATTGGTGTATTCACATAATAATGGTGCATTAGCAAAATTTTCTGTTGACAAACAAGGTCCATTGTCCACTGTCAATAACATAGTGATGCATGAAGCACAGCTCACACAAATCACTTTCAAACCAAGCAACTTTCTGTTTGTTAGTTTGTAAAATTCCTTTGACCAGATTGAGAATGAGAGAAATCTGCATCTGCATTTTCTTTCTCACATGAAACTCACAATCGCACAGATTCCTACTGAATTTATTTTGCCCATGAAATTAGCAAATGGAAGATGCGACTGCCGACTGCACCTTTAAAGTAGCATGATGACAACACTGGCACATAGCCTGACATGTTCTGATATGATGTACTGTATATGTGCAGATGACTCCAGATCATGCTCAATCGCCAGTTTCATTTGAATTTGTTAGCCTAACTAATAAAGTATATTAAAAGTATACTAATTTGTTATTTTTTTAATTGTTCACCCCATACACAAGACGTGCATGTCCATGTTAGCATTTCCTCAGGTGTGCTTGTATTGTGTGCCACATTTGTCTAACACTGTAGTCAGCGTTGATGCCGTCATGTTTATTTACTGCTTCAGCACTGCTTAAGGTTTTCTGTGTACATAGCGAGTCTATTAATTCCATAAAGAAGTGATTTGATTCTGAGCCACGAAAGCTAAATTATGTTTTAAACAAATTGGGTGTTTGTTTTACAGCTCAGCTTTGTGCCTTCCTAATTGGTTGATTCTTTAATTATTTCTAGTCTAATGTTTTCAGCAGTATTCACTGTTCGGGTGTTTGTGTGTGTGTGTGTGTGTGTGTGTGGGTGCGAGTCAGTGGTGACCAGCTGAGGTGTCTCCAGATAAGAGCTTGTCAAACCTGTCCATTTAGAGTCATTATAAAGTATGTCCCTGTAATTCTTAAACAAATTGAGGATGATGAAAATTAAAAAGCAACATTTGTATGTGTGTTTTCAGAGGCTGTTTGCCCATGTTTAGCAGTCGATAAGGTTATATTACACAGAGCAGGATTCTGCATATAAAAAGCTGAATTAAAAGAGGAACAAGAGCTGGTGTGATTCAGCTAGTTTAAAACAGTAAAGGTCTTTTTGGATCCCAGTGATGCACAATATGCTTTATGGTTAACGGTGCATCTTTTATCAGTTTGTTTTTAACTTTAATACATTTTGTTTGGTAAGTGAATTAAAAATGAAACCAAACACTGTTGTTCTTCTGCTAAATTAAGCTTACTAAGCAAAACCTGCTTTTTGCTATTTTCGGGCATTATCCTGATGTGAAGCCAGTTTGAAACAATATGTAGCAAAATTATGTTGTTGTATAAAATAACATATACTTTGTTTATAATAAGACAATCCCGGAATACACTGTGACAAGAATGTTTTAGAAAGGGTTAGCTTTTCTAAATGCTAAAACCTTTGGAGCCTATGGAAATGTCAAATACTTTTATTCAGTACTGAAAATGTTTAACTGATACATATATGTAATCTAAAACTTATTATTGACAAAATATTTGTGTGCTGTATTTTTGTATTGTTAGAGTATCAGGTCATTAGCTTAGTGTTGGTAACATCAGGCTCTAAAATGTGCAACAGTCATTGTGTCTGCATTGATTTTTATCAGTAATGCATAAACTTTTCAAGACAAACTTACCATGACATATTAAGCGATAAGGTATGGTGATTTAACTGTTATTATTTTTAACATTATTTGTTACATTTGACCAGATTCTCCAGGAAGAGCCTCACTGCCCATTATTTTGAAGAAAAAGGCAGCCAATCGGAAATGTTCCTATTATTAATGAAACAGAACTCCAAAAAGGCCAAAACCACTCATAATTAACCAATCAAGTTTGTAAATATTTGAATATTTTGTGCATTAATTATTTAGAATCAATGACTGTAAGTAAATAGTTTAATATTGCACCACCATTTAGTTTTAGCAGTAATCTGCAATGCTTCATGGGCTTCATTCTCTCCCTAAAATAATTGAAATGCCCAGTATTGTACCTTTGTCAGATTTTTCAAATTTGTAATATTATGCTTTTCCTCTTATAGTTGGTAGGTTGCCAGCTTAACACTCTTTATAGCAGAATATTTTGAAAACTCTATGGAGGGAATAAATGAGAAGAATCCTTCTGTATTCTTGGGTGTTGAAAAAATGGGTGGCCACCATGGAGCTCTGTTGAAATCAACTGAATATCTTGTGCGCTTCATGTGAGAAGTCATTTGTCCCATGTACATGAGTGGCAGTTTGCAGAATTGCTATGAAAAGCATCTCAAATCATTCGCTTATGAAGTTCCATTTCAGTTGGGATGCTGCTGTATAAAATAGCTCCCTGTGTAGACCGTAAACAGCGAGGAGACTTTTGGAACAGCATTGCTCAATAGCTTTGATAAAAATCCATTTAGAATGTCTTTTTGACACAATTGACACTAATAAGAGGCTGGTTGCCCTGCAGGGTGTGTTTGGCAGACATGGCTGATGATTCATCAAGCACAGAGCCTTCTTTTCAGTTTTCGCTATTGAAATATTGATTGATAAGTCTCCGTGTGATGTGTCATCTCCCTTCTGTGTTTCTTAATGAGCCATTTCTCATTTCCACCCAGATTCACTGGGCCTATATTGGGAGTAGATGACAGGTCAGTAATCTTAGATGGAGACAGAAGACATTTTCGAGCTGGGAGGGTTTTATTGGTCACTGGAGTAGATACTGAGCACTTTCTGAATATCGTGCGGCCCACACACACTTCCGGATATTGCTTTGTGTAAACTTTGGTTTGTTTCTTCCTGTCTGCAGCACCCAGAACCATATTCTCACTATTTTTCACTTTTGTTACTCGATGAAGCTTGTTGTTCAGGCACCTCCACCTGAGAACGGGCTTGTGATGAGAAGTACGGGAAACTGTGATGTGGTACAACAGGTGCCTACAGGTTTAATTATCCCAGGGAGCTACTATGCTCCTCTCAGCTTATTTAAAATAGGCAATTTAGCTGTTACCAGAAATAGAAAGAAATGTGGGGTTGAGATGAATCCAGGTAAGGAATGTGGGATGAAAGTTTACAAATTGATAGCACTTGTTAATCCTTTAAAAGGCCATCTAACTGAATGATGAATTTAAAAAAAAAAAAAATAGACAAAAACACATTCCTGCACAAGTTTCCAGCTTCTTTCCATGCAAACCATTCTCCGCCACATCTAACGGTGACGACGGAGACCAGCACCAAATCAAATCAGAGAAAGATAAACAAAACCTCATTAGTTTCTCCAGCTAGGCGGAGGTGAGGTCTACAGTGATCCCCTCAGCTGAGCCTGCCCTGCTTTAACCCCGCTGTAACCCTACCGCTTCTGCTTTCGTTCTGCACTCCTGTGTTTTGAACCGCACATTTGTTTTTAATTGGGAAGGGAATTGACTTTGCATTTAAATCAATGCTCTCACTCGCTAGTGTAAGTACATGTGCATTGGAACAAGACACCTCATTTGGATTATTCAAAGTTAATAATTGGCTGTCTTTCCTACAAATTAAGGAAGCAAGGACATAACTGAGTCTTTGTGTGTTTTTAGCTGATTATTACTCAGTATGTGTGTTTCTAAGCACAATTCTCAGCGGAAAATGACCTTTTTTTGTGAAGGGTTTCTTGAGTAGAATATTAGCTAATCTTCTTTTGGTACAGGGAGAGATGTTACAACTATTTGTTTATACTTTTATACTAGATACACACAAATGGTCGTACAATAATAATTGAGATATATTTAAAGTACTTTCAGTGATTCATTTTAATTCATTTAATAACACCGAAACACAATGATAACAGCAATGATAATGCTTGTTTTCTCTCTTCACAGACAGCGTTGAAGATTACATTCAGACCACCTCATCGCATGTGGAATCAGCCAATCACGAGCTTGCAAAAGCTAGTCATTATCAGGTATGTTACTGACTACCTGGAAAGCTGTTGCTTTGTTAACTGCATTAAGGTACACAAAAAGAGTGTTTCTGTAACAGTCTATCAACACAATTATTGTAGCAGGTTTGTTTATTGGTTTCAGTTGACATCACACAGTGAGATTTTCAACATGCTGTCATTCATTAGCTGCTCACTTCAGTATTCACCCTTCACCAATTACCTAACAGGTAGACCATAAACCCTTTTGAAAATTTAAATTTGTCATTGATTGTTCACAAGCTCTGTTTGAGTATTAAGTATTGTGTGAAGAAACAAATGGTTGTATTACACCTTTGTTTACCCTGATGCTTGCTTTCACCGACACAGTCAGTACTTTTTTTATTTTGCATTCAAAGTATTTATTTTTTCAGTTCATGAAACAGTTATGCGGCTTTAATACTTTTTTTGTGGAAGCCATGATATTTTTTTTCCCCCAGGAATTGTTGATGATAGAAAGCTCAAAGGGGCAGCATTTACTTGAAATTGAAATATGTTGCAACATAATAAATGTCTTTACTGCCACTTTCTGTCATTTTAATCCATCCTTTAATTAATTATGTATTGATAAATATAATCAAAGAAGGCTGTGAAAATGTATCTGCATTGTTAATCCTTTTGATCTTTTATTTAAAAAATCCATTGGACAATAAGAGTTTAAAATGGCGGGAAATATCATTATGAATAAAGGTTTTTCTCTAATACACATTGGTCACAATTAACGGCACTCTTTTATTCAATACTTTTTGAAACCTCCATTTGACAGTTTAACAGCTCTAAATGTTCTCCTATAATGCCTGATGATGTTAGAGAACACCTGACAAGAGATCAGAGACAATTCCTTTAGGACCTCCAGCAGAAATATAGGCCCACAACATAAAAAAACAGCAGTATATTTAATACACATTGGGGTACTTTTAATCTCTGTGTCCACCAAACCCATCTTGAGTGTTTACTGCTAAAAAGTTATTTTTAATTTCATCTGATCATAGAAGCCAGTCCCATTTGAAGTTCCAGTCATGTCTGATAACTGAATATGCTGGAGTTTGTTTTTGAATGAGCTAGGAGAATTTTTCTTGAAACCCTCCCAAACAACATGTGTTGATGTAGGTTCTGGTTGACCAATTCTTTGGTTTTCTGAACCAGAGACTCAACTATTTTCTGCAATTCTCCAGCTGTGACCCTTGAAGAGTCTCTCTTTCTCACCATGCATTAGGACGATGTAGACACACGTCCTCTTCCGGGCTGTTTTGTAACATTTTCTTTTGGTTGGAAATTTTTAATTATTGCCCTGATGGTGGACATGCAAATTTTCACTGCTCTAGCTCTTTTCTTAAAGCCACTTCACTAATTTGTAAAGCTAAATTATCTTTTGCTACACATCAGAAATATATACTTTGGTTTTTCTCATTGTGATGGATGATTAAGGGCATTTGGGCTTTGTTTTCCCTCTTCTTTATATTTCTGTGAAACAGGTAGCCATTGTTGGATAATTTCATGTTCATAATCACCCTGGACTGCTCAAAATTGAAGGGAATTGATTTCTAAAATACCTTTATATATATATATATATATATATATATATATATATATATATATATATATATATATATATATATATATATATATATATATATATATTTTTTTTTTTTATCTCCACTTCACATGGTATTTTAGAAATCATTTCCCTTCAGTATCATTTACCTTTTAGCTCTGTTGTCCAGTCATATAAGGGTCATGTGAGACACTTAATCATCTGTTGTTGTCTGCTAAGGGTATTTGTGCCCGTTTTTTTCTACTATGACGTTTGTTTTCGTATATTCCCGTCTGAATAGAGCAGTAGGTGATTAGAGCATGTGGCCTTTCATATAATTCCTCCCCTGGGATTCACAATAAAAACACGGGCTAATAATGGATTGTATTGCATGTGTGCTTACCCACGTTGCATCTGCTTCTACCTGTCCACCGATTCCTAGCCATGTGAGTTTGTGTGTGGCAAAGAAAATGAATGTCCCAAACTGGTGCTTTAGCGTTCCTCTCTTGGCCATAGTTTTCTCGCCTCTTCTTTCCTCCACTTACAAGAGCGCAAGGGAGTAAACGAGTGAGTAGCAACAGCTTTTGGATTAATTGTCATTTCATTATCTCAAGGAGAGCTCAACCGTGACCAAACTCACACAGAGCAATTTAGCACTTCGCCAGTCCCGCTGCCGCCCACCCTGAGGGGCGGAGGGAAGCGCCTGACTTAGGGAGCTACCCCGTTTCTTTTCTAAACATCTCCCATAAACCCATACTGTTAAACATGGCACGCAGAAGTCAATTAAAATAGTATGTCATTTTCTTTCCACAGACCAAAATGACAGTTAACCAAATGCAGAAATTGTTTTTTTGAATCTATAATCCATCAAGCCAAAAGCAGATCCTCTCCGCTCAGTCATGGAAGGTCTGTAAGTGACAAGAATGATGTTGTATCAGCCCCATCAGAGTTCAATGGAGCATGATGGAACATGATTGTTCATTACCATGCTGCTGCTCCAAACTCTGAACTCAAATGAACAGACACTGAACAGAGTTCACACCATAATACACAGACTCCAGACTTCATTTACCATTACTCATTTTCTCACTCTTTCCATTACAAGCCCATTTTGTGATGTGGAAAAGTGCTTTACTGGGTGCTCTGAACTTAACTGAGTTCATTCAATTTAGTGCTAAGTTCAAGAAGTACTTTTACAGTTATTGTGTCCCTTTCCCTGTAGCTAGAAATACTTATAATTGCATGATGTTTATAATTGACTAATTTTGACACAGTACTTAGTTATATATATCTGTCTGTTTTTGCTGCACATTGCGAATAGATCTGAGCCACAGGAGAGCCTCTGTGTTTCTCTGTTTCATTCCTTTTTTTTTTTTTTTTACTATACTGTTGCTGCACTACTTTTACTGTTTAGTGTTTAGAATGTCTATTCTATTTATAGTGTTTAAGTTTCTTTTATCAATGCATTTATTACTAATTTTCAACTTGGTTTCTGGTGTCTTAAAGAGCTGCAAATATTTTGCTTGAAGATGTGTGTATATGAAATAAAAAGAAAATCCTCCTACTGTATAATACAGACAAATATATGTGTATTAGAATAGACACGGTTATCTAGTAAAACCAATAGCATAACCACTGTTGTTCAACAAATGCATTCACATTTTTCACAGATTATTTCTCACACATAACTCATGTCTGGTGTGTAGAAAGTGCCTTTGTGTGTGCGTGTGGGCTGTGTTAGGCTGTATTTATGTCAGTTGGATGATCACGTGGCCTATAGAGTGTGACAGTTAGCGGGGTGTTGGATTATTATTTGCTATCTGCTTCTACATAAGCTGCATGCTGTCCCGATCGCACTGAATCCATACAGACCAGACGGCTTATTTGTGTGCCCAGAGCAGATTCAATGCTTCAACATTCCCACCATAACCCTCTTTCCCACACACAAAAACATAAGAGAGCCAGAGCGGGATCTAAGGGGGCCAAATGAAATTCAGTTTATTAGTATCACTGCTACTGTTGTGGATACTTAGGGTTGGGGACTTGATGACACCTTAAATCATGCAGTTTGTTGAGCAGAGGTGTGCTGTTACATTTCTAAATGCTGTTACATTTGAAAAATTAATTGACTTGAAGGAGGGTTCTGAGCCATATCCTGAGACCACTATCACATTTTTGACTTGGCAACAACCAAGATCCAGTGAATAGGTGCCATCAAAAAGAGATTCAAACAGCTGATAAAAACAATCACAATAATCCACAAGTCCAAATATCAACATATTGCAAAGTAAAAAGAATCAAATCCATTATTAAAGCATTTTAACTCTAAACTGTTGCTTCTGGAAAAAATGTGCATCCATAATTCATAGTAACTCTTTCTCCACCCATTAATTACAGAGGATCCACTGATGAGCCGGTTGATATACTATAATGCTAATTTTTTCCATATCTGTTTTGATGAAGACACAAACACATGTACATCTTGGAAGGCCTGAGTAAACTGTCGGTAAATTATCATTTTGGGGTGAACTATTCCTTTAAAAACTACTTGGAACACTTTAACAACCAAATAGCATTTTTTTTTTTTTTTTTTTTTTATAAAGCATCACTCTCATTTTCTTCAGAATGTGTCAAATGTATGCACATTCAGAATGTGAATTAGTGGTGCATTTTCTACTCTTTTTGTTGTTTAAATGTGGTGCAGAAATCAAAATAGGACTATATTGATCATAGAACATTCATGTAGTGTACTTATTCTTTGCAAGAGTATTGCTCCCCATGTTGAAAGTTTGTCAGGTTTGTTTAATGAATGCAGAAAGCAGCTGATCAGTGTCATGCTGTGATCAGGCACAGCAATGCAAATCAATCATGCAGTGTAATTTAGGTAATGGGGATAGATAAAGTTTAGCTGGTGGTGATGACTGCGACACAAGCCTGCCTGTAATATTGGAGCTGAAGTAGAATGAATATGTATGTGAATGAGGGGATGTTGTGGAGAGTTTAGCACAGGAGCATTATTCTCCATGAGGTTGAATGTGGAAACTGGCCAAATTGCCAAAGTCGCTGCTGCTAATGTTATATACTTTATGTACTGTATATAAAATTGTAATGTCACAGCAGGCTCTCTGTCTGGTAACCCCTGACTATAATATAATATTATGTATGTGTGTGTATATGCACAAATAGAGTGAAATTCCATGCTGACATTAAAGTTGATGACTTACTGATTTATTTATTATATAATAATTCTTAATGACTTATAAATGAAAGTTAATATAAAGAGCTGCCTTTTAAAATTAATCAACATCAAACTTTTCATTAACTGTCCCTGAACAATTGTTATAAAGCAGCTGTTGCAGTCTCTACATTAAGAAAATTGTAATTCAAACATTGGGCCATCGACATAGATCCAAAAAAAAATTATTTGCTCATCCTCTCAGATTTATGTAGGGTGGCAGGATCGTGGTGCAACTTTAAAACCTTTCTTGTTCACCTGTAACACTTTCTTCCACAGAGCTTTCACACACTTGTGTAAATCAGCTCTAGGCAGAGATTGGCTCGTGTTTGCCAAAGGCTAAACTGCAAAGTGGGGACCGCGAGTTCCTGTATATTTGCTGTGTCTTTTAAACATCATAATCAGGAAGACTTGGATTCTGAATTTTTATGTAAATTGCGCATAAGCCGATTACAAGCAGGCAGTGGCAACACAAACATTATTTATTTTATGGACCTTCAATTTTCTGAGCAGATGAGATAAAGGCAGAATAATATTATGTGGGTAATCATCATGCTGCATTATTATGACATTATAAAGACGTTTCTCATGTCGTGCAAGGTAAAAGACCCCCTCCCCATCTCTGTCTCTCCTAAAACCAATGTCATTTTTTTTTCTCGTGAACATTTGACATCCAGCTGTATGTGACTCAAATGTGTTAAAGTGAAATTTGCTGCATTGTTCAGGGATTGCTACAGCTAGGGGTTAATTTGGTCGAGTTTCTGGCACAGAGGTTTAGCAGATATGTTCCGCCCCTCTTTATGGCTGGAAATCCATTTGTGGTCACATGCCCTCATATAATAGTCCATTACAAGTGGAAAATTGATGGTTCTCCTTATGTGAAACCTAATGTGAAATCATTCTAATTTAGGAAAAATGACCAAGAATTAAATGACCTTTTGAGGCAATTCTCCCATCCAGCCACAAGGTGACCTGAATAGTAAAATAGTTCTAAATAAAGCACATAACAATTAAAAGTATAGTTCACCCAAAAATAAAACTTCCATTACAATTTAAATATGCATGTATGACTTTATCTTACTTTAACAATTCTTTTGGTTTAATAAACTAAAACAGATCTTGTTGTGTGTGTATGTATATATACATATAGTGAAGCATATACATTTTTTAATTATGCCTCAATTTTATATTTATATAATTTAAATATATATATATATATATATATATATATATATATATATATATATATATATATATATATATATATATATAATTTAAATATGTATACAAACATACATTAAAATATGAAAACAGTACAATTCTGAATTGTAAGAATATTTACAGAAATGTAATTTGTTTTTGTCAAATAAATACAGCCATTCGTGCACATGAGACTTTAAAATAAATAAATACATTACCAACCCCAAACGTTTGAACAGTAAATTATGGGTTTATGTTTAAACTTATATTTATATTTATGCATTTAAATTATGAATGCTTATTTAAACATTAGTTTAATCAATTATAGGAATACCCCGGAAACTTTTTCAATATCCTGGTGCCTTCGTTTTAGTGCTTCTAAACTAAATTGGTTACACAGAGAGAGAGAAATTTCATTTCCCTTTTTCTTTTCTCTCCTCTCACCGGCACTTCACTCCATCAGCTTTCTTTTTATCCTTAAGTCATTTTTCCCTTCTCTTTCTCACTCGGTGAATGTCTGCACTCTCCATCTCCACCTCGCTTCCACACATCAGGAAAAAATTCAAGCTCTGAAATGGACCAACAGTTGTATTGTCACCTAAAGCTTTTTTGTTCCCTTTTTACCTGCTTTATTTTCCTGTTTTCTCTGAATGACAGACCAGCTCTGGGTTAACACAAAGTTAAAATCAGCACTGAATTCTGAGTGATAGAGCGAACGAGAGAGAGAGAGAGAAAGTTTATAAGGTGTGGTTTTGGAGAAATGTAAGAAAGAAACGAGGGAATCTGCGGTGACCAGCTGCAAGAGAGGAGATAGCAGAGAGAGGCTTTTAATTCCCAATCCCTACAGAGCCTTTGAAAATTACCAATCTTCTTATCACAGATGCAGGGCTGCTTATGCAAATTGTTGTGGAGTGGAACGTTTAAACAGAAAATTACTCAACAGCAGTTTTTTTTCCAATTTTTTTTCTTCTTCTCTCCCTCCCTCCCCCCACAAGCACACTTCCACATAGAAAGGCTGTTTCCAGTCTCTGATAAGAAGATGAATTGCTCTTCGCGCTTTGTAGCACGTCAGGATTTAAAGACTCCAGCCTAGCTGTGGACTATGACTGCTGCTCTTTTATGGCTTTGTCAAACAAACAAACAAAAAAACAAACAAAAAATGGGAATCAGGGAAGAGCATAGAAAACCATAGAATCTACGCTCCCAAAAGTCGGAGCCGCCTGCCGAGGCAAAATAATGCATATTGAAATCCACATTTTTTTTTGTGTTTATTATTTCCACACTTGTTGGTTGCACTGGTTCTAAACTGGATCTTAATCTCTCAACATGATAAAACAATAGATCCACTAGGGGGGTTTGTCTTAGACATTGAAAGTCCAAATGACACTTTTGGAAGTCTTTCTAAATTCCTTTGAAAACAGAGCAGGGCTTCCTCCCAGAATGGTGCGTCATCAGAGGCGAAGAGCATCAGAGAGCCAGATGGGTTTTGCGAACGCTGTTCAGCCAGAACTCGAGCGCGACGGAAAATGTGGCTCTCTCATGCTTGGCCAACAGCTCTTGACTCTAGGTCACTATTCAATTCTGTCTTTGAGAAATCATTTTCAAAGCATGTCTCTGTATTGGGGAGAGAGCCTATAGAGGTCAATTGATGGCAGCACCTTCATTTCGTAGTATTGTATTGGTGGCAGGAACCTGTTTGGAAAATTATGGTGTAATTTTGTTCTTTTATTCCATGCGGGTCCTTTTGTACCTAGAAGGGCTGTTCGTACTGGATAATGACTGTTGATTTATTGATTTTAACAATGGCGGGCAACCGAGAAAGAATTTATTCTATAAATTTTTTTGTGTGTGTGTGTGTGTGTGTGTGTGTGTGCGAGAGAGAGAACAAATCTATTTGACTCATGAGCCTTGTTTTTTTTTTTTTTTTTTTTTTTTTTTTTTTTATTAGTCTATTAAGAGTATTCTGCTGTATGTTGTCTGAATGCATTTTCAGTTAATATCACCCTACTCAGTATTTTCAGTATCTTGATAGTGGCTCATTGTTTTTGTTCATAGATATTTTTGTTTATATATATTTGTTTTGCATAATTTACTCACCCACATGTTGTTTTGAAGCTATATGCCTTTCGTTCTGCTATGGAGCACAACAGAGCAGATTATTGATGCTGATAATGAAAGTAAATGGGGACCAGGGGTTGTCAAGCTTCAGAAATCTTCTGAAGTCATATGATTTTTGTGAAGAAAAGCCAGAATGTTAAGCCATAATTGTCTCCACTGCAGTTCACAAAACAAAACAAAAAAAAATTAATATATGCATATTCAAAAGCAGAAGTAAGATTTGAGTGCTACAATGAAAATGAAAATGATTTTTAGGCAATTTGCATGGCTCTATTTTATTTTATTTTTTAATTATTGTTATTATTATTATTTTAGCATTATAGCCCCTGGTCAGTATTCACATTGAATGGAAAAGAGCAGCATGAACATTCTGCCAAAAAAAAAAAATATATCAAACAGGTTTAGAATGTTTTTTTCTTTTCTTTATTATCTTTATCCTTAATCATACAGTAAAATCTCAAACCTTTTTCTTCTTTATTCTGTATTCCAGAGGCAGCTGAGGAGGAGGAAATGTTATCTGTTAATCGCTGGAGTTCTGCTTCTTACTTTGCTTATCATCATTATTGCAGTCTCAGCCAGAAAATGAGATCAAGACCACAGGTGAGCTACGTCTGGTGTGCCCAGCCTGTAATATAAATAACAACATAAAAATAAATAATAAAAAAAAAAGGAGTAAAGATACTCGAGGGACAACACAAATCAACAGAACAAAAATAAAACAAATATTAAAAATATATTATTTTTAAGCAAATTCATAAAATCTGTGAGCGATATAATTGATAACTGATAATTAATGTTTATGATTATGTTAATGAAGATTCTGATTTTTAAATGTTTTTAATGAAGTCTCTTAATCTCACCAAATCTGCATTTATATGATCCATTTATTTTGAAGTGAGGCTGAAGACTGGAATAATGATACTGAATATTCAGCTTTGTTTCACAAGAATAAATTATATTTTAAAATATATTACAATACATTTATTTTAAATCACTATACTCTTTTTAATTTTTTTTGAGCACATAAATGCAGAGCATAAGAGACTTCTTTTAAAATATTTAATTATTAGGAACCAGTAGTGTAGATATATAAAACACACACACACACACACACACACATATATATATATATATATATATATATATATATATATATATACACATTCTACATTTTTAATTTTTTTATCATTCATTGGCAAAGTACACCCTTTCATTTTAACACAATGATAAAACGTTGTGATATTTATCACCAAAATACAGTGCAGAACATCATAATCAATTAATTTTGACTGAAGCAGGTCATTTAGACAACTGTCGTCATCACTGAATAGTAAAACACCCAAAGTCTCCAGCTTGTTTGAAACGCTTAGACATAATCTTCTCTGTGAAAAAATAAATAAATAAATAAATAAAAAAAAGTGACAAAACAACCTTGCTTACCTAATTGGTTCTTGACATTTGTGTAACCTGAATTAACATATTAGGATGCTATTGTTTACCACAAAAAGCCACTGCGGTGAAAGCGCTAATATTTTACCCATGGGCAGGAGTGGGATTTTATCAGTTAGATGGATTACCTCCTCATTCATCTCTGAAAGGCCACCTGACAATTACACTCTTCTGTTATTCATTTATCCTCACAATCTACTTTTATTCATTCATTGACTCATTCATTAGTTCATTGTTTTTCTCGTTCATTTGTCTGTGAGGAGGAAGAGTGTTGGAAACTGGATGAGGAGTGACTCCATTTCCATGAGATGTTTATCTATGTATTCGATCTCTCACGGCCTCCCTCGGGGAGACGAGGCTGAGTGACAGCCTGGACTCCCTGTCGTATCGATCCATACCCTCTCCGCTCTCCCACTTTTCCTCTGGCAACACACACACACCTCCTTTTAAGCGGCGTGTGTGAAACTGAGAGTAGATAGCATCTTTAATTAAGTAGCTCTTAACTCACATTTGTGAAATAGGGTGAAACAAGGAGCATAAGTTGTTTGAACTTTGGTGCTAAGATCTCATCTTTTACGCAGCGCTTGAGCAAATAAGAACAGTTGAGAGATTTTGTCAAAAAAAAAAAAAAAAAAAAACTCCACTCAAGCACGCTCTGCCATGTGCACTGCTTACAAATGGAGAACTCTTAAGTACTAATTGATGTAGAGATTTCAATATTCCATCGCTTCTGTTGTTTTGACCTACAGTGATCTCATTTATACTGGTATTATGTCTTTTAGAATATAAAAACTAGATTTTAACTTTTTTTTTTCAGAAAAAAATGTTAATGGATGCATTTCTGTGCCAAAGTCGCTGTTATATTATGCGTTTGCTGCTGTGTTCTGAGTGTTTTTTAGGATGCTACTGTGCGGTTGCTAGAATGTTCCGAGTGGTTGCTAGGTTGTTGTTATCATTTCTGTATAACCAGGGTCCCCCTTTTTGGGTGAAGTGTAGTGCTGTTCCAAAACTTTATAAATGCCATTCACACAATTGTCATTTTAGTATCACTGAGATATTATATAGTTATTTTTTTTCATAGTTTTCATATATTTTTTATTAATATTTTATCCATTTTTATTTATTTATTTATTATTTATTTGATTGTTTGTTATTTTATTTTATTATAAAATATAGAAAAATATAGTCCAGACCAAAATTATAATTATAACGTCACAGAGGAACAATAATGTTGGGATCACTTTCTGAACATTTTAAACAAAATACCGTATTTTTCGGACTATAAGTCGCACCTACGTATCAGTCACATCAGTCCAAAAATACGTCATGACGAGAAAAAAACAAAACATATATAAGTCACACTGGACTAGAAATCGCATTTATTCAGACCCATGAACCAAGAGAAAACATTACCATCTACAGCCGCCAGAGGGCGCTCTGTTTTCAGGGGGTAGACTACAGGAGCAGTGAGCAGCATATAGCGCCCTCTCGCGGCTGTACACGGTAATGTTTTCTCTTGGTTCATTTCTCTTGGTTCATGTCAAATTAATTTTGATAAATAAGTCGCACCTGACTATAAATCGCAGGACCAGCTAAACTATGACAAGAAGTGTGACTTATAGTCTGGAAAATACGGTATCTGACAAACAATATAGAAATCTGACTTTCAAGAGCCTGAACATTGGAAACTGTGTAGACGCTTATTTTTTTTTTTCTTTCTTTCTTGGTGTGAACAGGTCTTCTTACAGAAAGCAAAAAAATATATATTTTAAATAATACTGGATTGTATTTTTTTTTTTTTTTTTACCACTCAATTCCTGATTAAGCATGTGTTTTGTTTCTCAGGTTGATTCTATGTTCTGGATAACTGCTTTAAGAGACCCATGTAGCAACATATACCAAATCATGTTTGCAGACCCAGGTTTTTAGAGAAAGGAGTGGTGAAAGGGAGGGTTTCAGTGCCATAACAGACTATAAGCTCAGGAGAGCTTGCCAGCTTGTGTGCTAGGGACTGGCTCCAAAAGCTGAATAGATTTATAGAGACTTAACAGCTCTGAATCTATGTAAACATGGGCCATTCAGTTCTGGTGAGACTTGTTTTTATTGCATGCCTTGCACAGTTTGTGATTATTTCTATCTACATCTCCTTATAACCCCAAGCTGTTCGCAGCCTTAGTGCACTTTTTTTTCTGTAAAATTAGAATTTATCCCTGGGTGACAAACAGTATAAAAACGTTACACCTTGCATCAATTTCAGATGGATGCTCAGGTAAGAAGACACCACTAAATACAGGTTTTTAAGCAGGTCCGAAACATTTTGTGATTCGATCATTCAAGCCATTTCTAAATGACGATCAGTGTGTGTGATCTGGACAACAAGGACCTCTTACACATCTGTCAAACAGTTCCAGAGATTGATTTATTGAAATGTTTTTTTTTTTTTTTTTTATTATTTATTGAAATGTTCCTGTTTGTCTATCTGTTTAATTTTCACAGTGATTTATTTAAGTTCTGGACTTTTTCTCTTATTTCTCTATTTTATCATATTTATCTATTGTATTTATTAATTGTACTTATTTTACTGTGTAATATTATTTATTTATTTATTTTTACTGTGGTCTATAAATTTTATTTTATTTTCTTTATAGTTTGTTTATTTATTTAGTGCTTTGGTTTTATAAAATTATAGTAAAATTATAAATGTATTACAAATTATTATTCAAATATTACATTTAAATATTATTATTTTAATTGATGAAACTGCTAATCAAAGGTTCAAAGCGAAATGCGCTTGTTAAATGCTTATATCATGTGTAAGCAGAAATGTATGATCTGATCACCCACAATGGAGGTTAAACATGACCAGGTGTACACAGGGCCTTAGATGTTTAGAAAAAGTGACAAACTTGGGTGGTTAATAGTGAGATCCATCACAAAAGCAAACATGTAAAGGATTAAAAAGGTGCAAAGGATTACTGGAAATGTCCTGGGATGATGTGGTTGGAAACAGACAGGGTGGCAGAGGGAAGAGCATATAATGCATTATATATCAGTTTAATGATTCAGCAATGACAGAAATATCCGGGGAGCCGCTTTGTCTCTCAAATCAATAGCCCTGTGCTTTATGGTGCTCTAAATAACACAATAACTGCTCCTTGACACTTATTCCTGCGAGCTGTGTTGCCAGTGGTGCCCTCACATCTTGTTTACAGACTCATTTGGGTGAAAGAGATCCTTCAATATGCATGTCAGCGGCATGAGCTAACTACAGTTGATCCTTCTGCACTGAGCTGGTGAAATTCAGAGCAATCTGAGAGCGGCCCCAACTCATTGAGTCACCAATTGCTTAAAGTGAACCCTCAACAGCATGACAACAGACTATTAAAGTGTTTTAATGTTGTGACCGCTATATGTTATCATATAGTAGGAGCAGTCAGTCCGCAAGTTTAACAAGGAACATGAGAATCTTAAAGCATTTTCAGACCCCAGTGGTGTCTGAACCCCTGAAGTAGATCGCCTCTTATCTCATGTCAGCAGAAGTTTAGATAGAATGTGATTTTTATTTTTATTTTTTTATTTTTTTTGAAGGGTAAAATTTTTCATTTTATTTAGTGAGCTGTCACTTTACTTGTGCTGGTGGGTGAGTGAATAAAAAATCTAATCTTTTTGATGTTTTTCAAATGTAAAAAAAAAAAAAAAACATTCTGTTAACAAAATTGCCTCTATAGAATAAAACATTATAGAGCTGTTGAGTCATGATGTCAACTAAGGCTAAGGATGGTTAAAAAGTAGTGTTGTTGTTATTTTTATTATTGTTATTTTTAACTTACTCAGCGAGAATGTGACAGGTATTTACATTGTTGCATACAATTAATGTTTCAAATAAATTCCAATTGTTTTTATTTATTTCTGTTTATCAAAAAAAAAAAAAAAAAAAAGCTGCCACGGTTTCTACACAAATATTAAGCAATACAGCTTTCAGCTTTTATAATAATAGGAAATGTTATTGAGCATCAAATTATGATTTCTGAAGGAGATGCAACACTGAGGACTGGAGTAATGACTGCTGAAATTTCAGCTTTACCATCACAGGTATAAATTATATTCCAGAATTATATATATATATATATATATATAAACATTTTTATTTTAGTTTATTTTCACAATATTACTGTTTTTACTGTATTTTTGATCAAATAAATGCAGCCTGGGTGATCATTCGAGACTTCAAAAATATAAAAAATCTTGCCGACCCCAAACTTTTTAACCCCCCAACTTATTAACAAGCCCCCAACTTATTAACAAGATGAAAAAAACCCAGAATTCATGCATGAAGTGTTCACGGTCTATAATTACACTTAACTAATGACATGGACCTTCTTTAACTCATAAACCACTATTTAAAAACCCATAGCCTGAAATTGCTATATATTTTTTCTGGGTTTTAAGACTACAATCTGAACAGTTCTATTAAGTCAATTTCTGAAGCCGTTTTTATCTTGGAGTCTCTATGAAGGTTTTTTAAAGGGTTTTCTGTCTGTATGGGTGCATTTGGCAGTGCAAAATATAACAAAAATCTGACTACAAATAAAACAATTTAATTGCTGGTATATTTTGCCATACATTAAATGTCAGAACAATATCAGAATTAGATTGTCACAGTGTAAGATTAAGTTAAGGCACTGAGACTAGCCTCATATCCAGCATATAAATGTATAAACGGATCTGCGTGATGTGCATCTGTGTTTGAGTGTGTTTTATATTTAAGCTATTATGATCAATGTTGTTGCTTTCCAACAATACAGATCCAAGCACCATTTCATATCATCTGCCATAAAACATTGAAATAACCACAGACAAGTTATTTATCTATGATCATTTATTGGGCAATAGACTGAATAGTGTTTTCTTGCTTATGGGGTTCAGATAGATAGATTGTAAATACTTTGTATATAGTATATATTCTGTACAGTTTTATTTCCTTTTTTGATTGTTTTGTTACTTTTCCACTGTGTGTTGGGGTATGTTACCACATGTGTGTGCCAATAAAGCACCCTTCACCTGACTCCAAGCAGCTTCTGTGTCGCTTTTGCCTCCTATCCCCCCCAATCAATTCCTAACATAGATATTTGCCTTCCTTTTAAATTGGCTTCTTTGTATTTATATGAATAACATAAGTCTGCACATTGTATTATCAGCTCAATATTTTGTTTTTTTGATGATTTATGGGTCACCATACATCACTTCACTTTCATTTTTCAACACATCAGAAAACAGGGTTTTGTGACAGACGAAAAAAACGAACAAACATGTAACTAGGCTCGGCCATGCAACTGTGACTTGTCTTTTTAACACTCTACACTTAAAGACAATTTTCATTTTTTTAAGATACAATTTTTGACTCAAAAAGACCAAAATAATGACGGAATTTTATTGTAAATCTTTTGTGACGCACTCAGCACTGCCTAAAAAGGAGCCTGAATTGAATAATAAATGGATACTTTAGCCTCAAAGACCATTTGTACCCAACAGGGCATCTCACCAGCTCCTCACTGACTTGTTTACAGCCCTTGTGTTTTGAAGGAAAAGTATAGCCAGTTCTGCTGAAGGGAATTAAAATCTGTGAGAAAATGACTTCTTGGAAATTCACTGCTGCCATAGAAACAGAACAGTTTAGTTTATGATGCAGATTAACTGCAGACCCTGACAAATAAGCACAAAATATATGCACAGTGTAAACCAAGAGTTCAAATGTTATAAAATGTTTTATTTTTTCATGAGAATTTTATGATAAGACCGTTTTAAATTCCAGTTCTATTACCAAGACCCTGTCATTCATTTCTGTATCAGTTTGTGATTTTCGAATGCACAGCCCACATAAATCCCACAGTCTGTGTCCAACCTCACGTGGGCTGCTCTTTTTGAACATGCTAGAAGAGCGCAAAGCCAGCATATTTCCTTGGTTCTCCTCGGCATAGAACTGCACGGATGGGCCAAGTCTCAGTTTGACCCTTATCATGTCTGAGACCGACCGCTGAGCGGCGGATTAGTGGGGCGGCCTGCACCTGTGTGGGCGTCCACTGAAGCCAGACACCATCACGGAAAGAAGGGACATAACAGACCCAACCACCCACCACAGGCATGCTGGGAAGGGCAGGGGAATAGAGGGCAGATTTTACCCCTGCTTATCCTTGGAAGCCTTTAGTATTAGTTAATACTACTAATTGTAGTATTAGTATTTTAAATTTGCTTTCATATTATATTTTTAGTTTTGATTTAAGTTTTATTATTTTTATGTATTTTTTGCCTTTTTATTATTTTAATATTTCATTTAGCATTTTTTTTGCTTTAATTTATTTTTATTTCCATTTTAGCTTTAGTAATTTTAATAGTTCACCAGCTGCAAAATAAACATTTCTAATTTTTATTTAAGTTTCATTAAATTTTAAGTTAAATTTTTTAATTAAATTTAAGATCAAGTTTTTCTTCTAATATTATTTAAAATATCGATTTATTATTATTTCAGATTTGACACTATGATTAATGGAAACTCAATTTATTAATTTTACCTTTTTATAGTTAATAGTAACAACACTACATTGAGCAATATATTCATTCTTTCCTTTTATTTATTTATATTTATTTTAGGTTAATTTAATTTACCCTTCATATTTTAAAAAAAGTTTACTCTTAAAGTAAAAGTTCATCCAAAATGAAAATTTGCTGAAAATGACTTACCGTCAGGTCTTCCAGAATGTATCAGAACAGATTTGGAGAAATTTAGCATTACATCACTTGCTCACCAATGGATCATCTGCAGTGAATGGGTGCCGTCATATTTAGAGTTTAAACAGCTGATAAAAACATCACAATAAAAATATTTTTAATTTGATTTTATTTTTAGATTTTCAGTTTTGATTTTAGACATTGTTTATTTATATTTAGTAAATTTCATATGCTTTTGTCATTTTATTATGATTATTATTATTAAGTTAAATTGTTTTTGTTTTTACTTTTAGTTCAGTTCAGTTCACTTAAGTTGCCAAGACAGACAATTTCTAATTTTCATTTAATTAAAAGGTCTGATATAATATATATATATATATATATATATATATATATATATATATATATATATTTTATTCTAGTTCAGCCGTAATGTTCCCTCTGCTTTCACTTCTTGTTCTGTGTCTATCTGAACATGTTGCTTTTAGCTACTTATTGGTAATGTTATCTGTTTTCCTCTGTGATTCTTTTTTTCTCTATTCTTAATCATATATTCACCTTTCATGTCATCAGGGGAGTCTGACTTTGTATTTATATATTTATTTGTTTATTTATTTATAATATTGGTAATGTGTTCCAGCACAAGTCATATACACACATCTACTCCAGTTTGAGCTTTTAGGATCAACTGAGGCAACCAAGCTTATGTGCGGCTTGTCGTTCTCTCTAAACTGCTAGCAGGGCTGAAGCTGAATTTCAAGCACCTTTTTTCACTGATAAATATTACAGAATTAATGCTCAGGAAACATTTTTATATTTAGCTGCTAAAGCTGATTTAGCCTCAGTGAAACAGAGCAGACAGGTTCCTGCAGGAAGAGGCTTATTCAAATGAAAAAGCTAAGTTGACAACACTGAGCTGGTATTCACCATGATGAGACACAGCAGAGATGAAAAGAAAGAAATCCGACAGAGGCACAGAGGGAGTGAGAGAATATTTAAGGGTGCCTAGAGGACTAAACATCAGACCTTCAAGCATTGAACATCTGATTTAACATAGCCCTATGCATGTTGTTCTGTAATTTCATGAGCACAGTTCATTAATGCATTTAATAATATAGCACATTGTGTTATAATGGACTATACTGTCAAGACAGTAAATAATGCTAGTATTTTATTCTAATTATTAATATGAAATTACAATGCTGATTTAAATGTTTTAACTTGGTGTTATTATTGCAGGTTTTGTTACTTGTAAATAAAAATAATAATAACGAATGAATAAATAACATTTCACAAATAATTACAAAGCAATGGCAAGTAATACACTTAAATAATAAACGTGACATTTAATTTGTATTTTTATGTATTTTAATAGTATTTTCTTGTTTCAGTATTTTTTTGCAGCGTATGAGTAGTCAGTGTTGCTCTGATTAGAATTGCACCCATCTTTTTACATTATTATTATTATTTTTTTTTTTTTATATATATCTAAAGCAACCTATAGTACACCTGCTGAAGGAATAGTTTCCATCAGAACAGCCTGAGGTTAAATGCTTCTTTCAAGGGCAGAATGGCAATAACTCAGTGACTCGATTAGTCTGCAGCAGCTTCAACAAACTCCTTAGGTTAAGAAAACCCTTGGTGATGATTTCACAATAGGGTTTACTCAGTTTAAGGGCTTCATTGCAACCAGCCTATGATCTTTAACCACCCCAGAACCACCAGGACATTAGTGAAGGTCATTTTCTACTTGCTACTAGTCAGTGGCAGCCGTCAGAAATAAAAGGCAGCTTGGAGTTAGCACAGTGCGCTAGTTCTAGTATGTTTAATACATGTCCATGAACAAGTGTGACAATAAGCCTTCTGTATGGACTAAAATCCTCTTAGGCAAAGCGTTGTGGGTGAACTTGCCTGATGCAAATTCTAAACCCCATTAGCTCTGAGGAACTAGTCGGCTGCATTGAGATTAATGGCAGGGGGACTACTTGACTTAATAGAGTTATTTCACTGCTTCCGGCCAAGAATAAACAAAAAACTTAATGCATAACATTACTCACTTTCTCCACTGACTGATAGAAGTTTCTGAATTCACTTGTGATGAGGTTCGTTGATGCTCCGTTGTCTCCTTTTTTGCTCGACGTTCCTTTTTTTTTTTTTTTTTTTGCCTTTGTGTGTGTGTGTTTTTTTTTTTTTTTTTAACAATTCAAAGCTGAGTTAAATATGACAGACTACAATTTGATAGAGCCAGTTATTTAAAGTGCATTTAAAATGTTTTATATCGATTTCTCTGTCATGAGTGGAAGAATGAGTAAGAAAAAAGAAAGAAAATATTTAACAAACTGTTTCCTACCTGCAAAAAAGCTCTTTTCTCTGCAATGAAGTGATTTTGTGAAACTAGGGGATATGGATTTACAGCCGCTATTAAGGATAAATGCTGAGTGAGAAATGTTATATGCAATTTTCCATTACAGGGTGAAAAATGAAAATCCTTATTTATCAATTTTTTTTTTTTTTTTTTTGTGCTGTCAGCTCGCTCTGAACTTTACTCATGGGGATTACTCTACGGATGAGAAACAGGCGCTGAAGCTCCAATGTGGGAAACAGATGTGTGGCAGAGGTATTATAAGTTTTCAGAGTCCCAAACCTAAACGTTAGTAGCTTATAAAAAGGAAACAGAGAGATAGAGAGGACACCTCTCTGAAACGGAGGATGAGAGAAATCACACTTGTCCTCTTTTTATTTTAATATTTTCTATTTTTGGACATGCTTCTCCAGGTGTCACAATAAGACAAACCCCTCCCAGCTTCAGCTGCTAGCTAGTGTCTCCAGGAAGAGCTGAGATTACTAAACGCTGATAGGTCAACTTAATGTGATATAGACGCCACCATTAAAAAATTGAAATATATATATAATAATCATCATCATCATAATCATAATAATCATCAAAAGAATGAATAACTTTTTTGAAATATATAAAAATATAAAAGTTATTTTCATTTCTAATAATATCTAAAGTATTGCTGTCTTGAACCTTTTTCATGGAATTATTAAATAATAATCGCAATAATTATTATCGTTTTCTTCTGATATGACCATCTTTTGCTTTTTACGTCTTTAAGTCTACTGTACGTCTCTTAAGTCTACATTTCCACTTTAAAATTATACAAACTAATCAATAAACATAAATAAATAAATTCTATGATGATATCAATCTGTCAAATAATGATGTTGATATGTCAAATCCATTGTCAAAAAGGCAAACTAAAGGTAGGGTGGTGAGTCATCTTTTCCCATTTACAACAACTAACATGCCCCAGACTCTGCCCATGTGCTTTTAAGAATAGGAGGGGGGGGGAGGGGGGTCTTTTTTTTCTTTTTTCAACAGGGCAAGTGGGCAGGTTGACGGGAAGATGTTTGAATGGCTTTCAAATAGCTTGTCTATTCACTGTTGGAGGTGTAAAAGCTTATGCACTTAGTGAGTAGACTCCATTCTGGTGTGTCCAAAGACATTTTTATCTTATATTCGGTCAGCTGGACTTGAATGTGAAGTTTCATACAGCTCTCTGCCTCCAACCCATCAGAGCACTCGCTCTGTGTCTGTGGAGCTGTGGAGGTACCATTTAATTCCCTCTCTGACAATCAGTACTTTGGCTGTGAAGAGTGCTTGGCTTTGATTGATATGAGCTATCGGGAAAAGGCATCAGGATGTGGCTTGGAAATGGGGCAAGATGGATGCTTTTGGAGTGCAGGCCCCATCTGTCCACATTGATTTGCACCGAATAGTGCCTTACTACTAAATCTTAGAACTTTTGGATTGGGAAAAATAGTGGTGAAAACCCTTTTATCCTAGTCTGGAGTTAAATCTGTCATATAAGGCTTTTGACGTCCCTAACAGCATCTATTGCTTGCTTAAATTCATGTTAGAGCTGTGGACGAGCAGTTGCGCATATGTTCTCATGCATTAAACTGTCATGCTCACAGAGAGTGCATCTGAGAACGGCATGCAACATTTCCTAGTATCCTTCCCCATCTTCTTTCCATTTATTCCATGTCCTCTTTTGACTGCTCTCGTATATTGTAACTTTTTCAAAGTATACACTTGAATTTTCTCTCGAGCATCTACATGAGGTGCATCTTGGGATGCTTGTTGAAAACTTTACCTTTACTTCTCTCTTACAAAATAAGTTTTAACTAACTTTTAGGTTTTGAAACAAGTTAATACGTAAGTAGATAAATATTTAAATATATTGAATTTCTCTGCAAACAAACATAAGGCTTTATATATGTATTTTTTTTTTTTTTTTTTTTTAGAAAAAGAAACGGATGAGTCCAGACATATGGCTGGTAGTGTAAATAAATAAGCTAATGGTAGCAGAGTAGCATGCAACGGGGGGAATTTTCTTTTTCTTCTTTTTATTTTTCCTTCCCATCAAGGATGCATTAAATTGATTAAAAGTGAAAGTAAAGACTTACGCTGTTACAAAACATTTCAATTTCATATAATAGCTGTTCTATTTGCCAAAGAATCCTGGAAAAACAATGTATCACATTTTCCACATAAATATTAAGCGGCACAGTTGTTGTCTACATTGATAAGAATGTGTTATCATAGGCAAATACTTATATAAGCAATACATTTCTTGAGTAACATTTAAGTGCACACATCAGCATATGTTAAGCCAATTTTATCACTTCTTAATCACTAATGAGATTTCATAACCTTAACTGAGTATTTGTATTATAATTCCTGTAATATTCTGATTTTAGTGGAGTACTGTCTACATCTTAGAACTAAAATGTTAGTGCAGGCATATTTCACAGATCTTAACTAATAATTGTCATTGGAGTCAGTGAGTACCAATTAAAAAAATCCTTTGCAATAAATATATTCCCTTCCAATTATAGACAAGAAACGTTGTCTCTCTTTGGCAATCTAACAGCGGTAATGGTGTATTGTAGTTTGATTATATGAGATGAATATCTGAATAGATTTGAAGAAAATTAGCAAACATTACACTTGTTCACCACTGGATCTTCTGTAGTGAATGGGTGCCATCAAAATGAGAATCCAAACATCTGATAAAAACATCTCAATAATCCACAAGTAATCTACATGACTCCTCCGATTCAGTCTTTACTCATTGCAAACAATGACCTTGTGAATCAGGATAGTTTTGCAGTGCATAGGAACAGACGGGCTCTTTTACCCCGGGAGCTTTGGCCACATTGCACCCTCGTCTTCAGCTATTGCTCTGGTTTGCAAGTTTATGTGCTTATGTCGAGGAGATTCCCTCTCATGTCATTTCCCCACAGAAAATGATGATGGTATAATGGCTATAGTGGCACAGTTGGCATGCAGGAAGAGTGAGACTTGTGCACTCGGTGGCTGGGGGAGATCCTCCCCACGGTGGATGTGAAGCAGCCTTTGATGTGGACGTAGCCAGCAGAGCAAGCTTCTTGGCCAGAGAGACAGGCTGGGTGGAGGTTGCCCTCTGATCTCTGTCACTTCAAAGCAGGTGTTCCTTCTTTCTCAGTTGCCCATCCTTTCCTCCTTTTACCATTCCCCTCACTTACTGCCTGCTCTCTCTCATCGTCTCAGCCACATAGTGCTCTTCTGTCATTTCTCTCTCTGCCTCTGTCTCTCCTGCTCATTATTTTTTTTTCCGCAGATGCATACACACACACACACCCACACACACACATTAAAAACCTCCTCCTCTTCTTTTTGTCAGAATCATCATTTGACATTTATGTTGTTGTTGTCCTTTATATTCCGGGAATTCAGGAGACGTTTAGTTATGTATCTGGCTGTTTTTGAAACAATATTGCAAATCACAGTGTGGCAATAACAATTATAAAACACAAACATTTATGTGGCATTAAAAAAAAAATATATATATAAAATAGAAAAGTCTCGAACTGTGAAATGTATATATATCTCACAAATGTCACCTTAAAATTAACAGGTATAGGTCATCCAAAACAGTCCTGTTGTAAAAATCGGAATTTCATATTTTTATGCATATAATAGAAACAAACCAAACAGACAAAAAGCAAACAGAAATTCCCATTTAAGGTTTATGCATGCAAGAACTTATACACTACCGTTTCAAGTTTTGGGGAAGTTTTTTATTTTTATTTTTTATAATATGTATATATATATATATATATATATATATATATATATATATATATATATATATATATATATATATATAAGCAGCACAACATGATTATAATAAATAAATCTTACTTGATCTTATTGATGTGTCACTGAAGACTGGAGCAATGGCTGCTAAAAATTCAGCTTTTTCACCATTGGAATTATTTAATTTTAAAAATACATTGAAATATAAAATAGATATTTTAAATTGTAATAATATTTCACAATATTAAAGGTTTTACTGTACTTTTAAAGCAATAATGCAGCCTTGGTGAGCATAAAAGGCTTTTCAAATAAACTGTTTGTTTTTGCTTTCATTGAAGAATGCAGACTTTTTCTATAATTTCTGTCTGCATTTCACTTTTTTTGTTACATCCCACTTATAATCTCTTTTTTCCCTTTTATTGGCCTTGTTTTGTTAATCTCCTCTTGTGACAATCCTCATACATTTCCCATTGTTCTGTCATTATCTGAATTGTATTTGTGCGTGTGTGTGTGTGGATGAAAAGCCACTCCACATGGGTGGGGAGGTTAAAGCAGGTAAAGAAGTACATCAAAAGGCTGCAGTGCCCTTCACTCTTATTTTATTGGACAGTTCTGAGTTCTCCATGTGTCAGCGCTGGCCTCAGATCAGCCCTGCAGACCCAGACGGGCAGAGACAGGTCATTTGAGATCAAACTTACTGTTCAGACCCTGTTGACGTGAATCCTTAGGCACACTGGGTGATATGAGTCTGAGGGAAAAGAAAGATGGACGGGAAGGTGGGTGACATGGAACACTTTAAAAGATGTGGGTAATTGAGCAGACAGTGGGAAGTGCTTAGAGACATGCGGCTGGCTGGCTGGTCTTACATAAAAGCTGATTCATTCGGTTTGGTCAGTTGCTTACAGAAACGTTCATATTCTGTTGCACAGATGGACAGCAATTGTTGATGATAACAAGTCACGTATGTATGGAATATCATACAAGCAAGAGTGCTGTTGTGTTAAATATCAGATGGAACATATATTTTCTAAGGTAAAATTACATAATGGTGTTGACATGCTTTGTGACACTTGACCTTTTTTGTTATTCTTTCAGAAATTCCTGTTTCCTGTGATCTCTCCTCAACTTCCCAGCAAAATGAGTCTACATGTAGAGGTTCACCTGCGCTCACTTCCTCTCTTCTTATCTCTGTCTGTACTTCTGTCGGATTATGTGTACGCAAGTATGGAAATGTGTGTGTGTGTGTGAATGTTCATTAAAATAGTCTATTTTTAATCAGTGCTTTGTACTGTAATGTGCAATTAATTGCTCCTTACCTCTTCAAAGTGGATTCGAATCAAAGAACAAAATCCAAATAGACTAAATGTTGCTCTAGGCTTTTATGCCACCGTTAAAATCTCCTTTCTGTCATTTATCTCTGATTCTTGAGCACTGAGACAAAACTGGCTGTGGTCTTGTTTGCCTGTAATTAAATTTGGATTAAAAAACAAAAAAAAAAAGAATTATAATAATAATTTTAAAAAGTTTAATTAAGGTAGTTTCATACTGATTATTTCTTATAATTTGTATGACAGAGTTAGAATGTCAAGGTTATGAAACAAATATAACCACAATAAATTAAATGGTACATTTGTGTGATATCACCTGATTCATTTCCCAGTCAGTGTTTTGTCCCATATCTCAAGAATCATGCTAGTTCTCATATCAGCTCATATTGATCTTTTGCTACTTACACTGTGCTCAAAATACATGCGTATATTTATTTTTCTAGGGCGCAAATATATAAACTGTGTCAAAAGTGTCATTCTTTTTAGGAACATTATTTGTAAGACAATTATCTGTTATAAAGAAAAATAACTGGTACATTTCTCTTTAAATATTGTAACCTGCTGTCTGTGTTAATATTCATTATCTAAGTTGATTTTTAATTCTTTATTTGCTTGCTTTTATTAAACAGCACAATGTAAAAACGTTCAATTTCCTTTGCAGTCTTGTTTACACACACACTCAAAGCTCATAAAACCTCAGCAGACTTTGATGGAAAGAGGACTGACACACAAATAATCGAAATAATGGGTTTGTACTGGCTCAGTCATTCACCTACTAATCAATATGAGACAGGAACTTCATTGCACACTCTTCATTCAGAGACAGTAACAAGCTCACTATGTTCTCCCCTCAGAGTGATTATTTTATTTTAACTGTTGGATCATCTCTGTAGTGAGCTGAGAAAGTCAACGAAGAGTTTGAATGGGGTATAATGCTTTTTTTTTTTTTCTCTCGGTTGATACATCATGGCTAATGGCTGCTACGGAATATTAATGCTTAACATTTGAACATATATTAATGAATCAAGATGGAATAATGCAGGTAAGTGTGGGGTCAGTAAGTTTATTTTATTTTTTAAGAAGTAAGCCAATGCTCCAGTGTTTAGAACAGAAGCTTGTTTTCATGACGGGGATAAAAATAATAATAAATAAAAAATTTAATCGTGACTTTTTTTCTCATTCAAACCTTTTTTTTATTTTTTATTCTGAGAATTCTGAGATATAAAGTCACAATTATATACATGCTCTCTATTCTTCCTAAATCCATCTGTTTGGTTGCTAAAATGTTAAAATGTAACTGGCAGCAACAGTACATCACTAGCTTCTCTTGGCTGTCCCATCTGCAACTTCGTAAGCAGGGGATAAATTTATAGCTCCTCTAGGCCTCATGGATCAGTGAGCTCTCTATAGTGAGAATTATAGTTTTTCTAATGGGCCGAGCTACTGCAACATATTGGTGTTTGCAATCACAATACAGTAGCTACCAAGGCTTGATCAAATTTTGCAAAACAAGTCATTGAAGGAAACACAAATATTAGAACATAATCTGCCACAGAAAAAAATACAAATCTTAAAATAGTGTTAGATGGTTCTAGCTGATCTGGCTGGTCTTGCAGACTAATACATTATAACAGAGCAGAATCCCACTAAATACAGAAACACAATTCCGCATTCTCATTTATCTTTCCAAAGTGTGCATTTAATAGCTACAGCTGCATAAAAAGACATTTAGTAAACATGTCAATGGGGAACATTTGTCACAGCGCTGCATTTCCATCAAAGCTTCCATCACGGCGGCAGTCACTTACACAAACATAAATGCAGAAAGCATGGTCAATAACACAACATTGTTTCCACTGCTTAGGCAACGGTCCAATTTGCTTCTGACAGATACAGGATGGAATCACAAAGAGATCGGTGGTGTGTTTGTTATCGAAGATTTCTCAAATGGATCTAGCTGGCATTGATCGCACAAAAGAACTGTCTGCGTGCAGTCGGAGAGAGTGTTTACGCATCGGGTGCTGCAGTTTGGCATCAAGCCTTTGACAGGTTGGCTCTTATCACTGACATATGGATAAATGTCTTCCACCACTTCATAACTTCTCGCTGTCCAGCCGGCTCGCTCACAGCTGCTTTTTAAAGAGCAGCAAAATGTCAGGAATCCCAATCCATAAGCGTAAATATATATAGGTGCCATTTTATGGCGTCCAGATTGTTTTGGAGTGCATAGGGGTAATTTATGCTGTAGATGTGACACTGGTTGTTATTTGCATGTCTAATAATGTTAAGGCTTAAATTAGAGGCAAGTTTGGGGCAGTAGTAATTGCTTCATGATGGAGACTTAATGTTCTTGCACATAAAAAGATGCCTGCTTTCATTGAGTCACCATTAAAGGCTCTGAAAATACAGTCCCACATCAAACGTCCACATATTTTGGGCATTGATATGTAGATTCGGAGGTCAAATGGAGTCTGCCAATTATCAAAAATTGTACATGACCATCCAAAAGGGACAAATCTGAGAACTTTGCACATTTGAGAAGCTTTTTTTTTTTTTTTAAATAGACAGTTGAAGAAACTGCAAACATATTATTTGATACCTCTGAAAATAGGTCTCTCAGGGAAGAGGTGTTTTCATAATCACATCTTGAGGATGTCAGCAGAAAGCAAGGATTATGAGGTTGGACAACTAGCAATCAAAAGTTAGTAGTGTATTATTATGTAAACATGGGACGACATCTTTGGCATCACACTAAAATATCTGTCAAAATTAAATGCAATCTGTCATTTCAGTTTTTTTATTTGTTTATGCATTATTTAAACAGACTGATGAAAGTCTCCTGAACCTAAGTTCGGTTCTCTTAGTTCAGGGAGGACATGTTTGTTGACTGACTCACTCTAAATCAAAGCCTTAAAGGGATACCCCCAAAATGAAAATTTTGTCATTTATCAATACCCGTATGTGGTTCCAAACCCGTAAAAGCTTTGTTCATCTTCGGAAAACAATATAACATATTTTGAATGAAAACAGGGAGGCTTATGACTGTCCCATAGACTGCCAAGTAAATTACACTGTCAATGTCCAGAACAGCATGAAAGAAATCATCAGAATAGTCCATCTGCCATCAGTGGTTAAACCATAATGTAATGAATCAATGAGAATACTTTGTGTTCATGAAGAAAACAAAAATAACAACTTTAATCAACAATTTGTCTCCTCTGTGTCTCTCCGCATCACCGTAGCGCCATTTTGGAGAACATCCGCTGAACGCAAACTGCATATGCTCTTCTGTGTCAGCCGCAGCACAAGAATATGTTTTCTACTTGTATTTATGCTTTGATTTGAATGAAAACAGTGCATCCGTGCAGCATGGCTGACACAGAAGAGCATACACTGCTTGAGTTTAGCAGATATTCTCCAAAATGGTGCTACGGTGATGCGAGGAGACACAGAGAAGACGAATTGTTGAATAAAGTCTTGTTTTTTTTTATGTACAAAACATACTGTCGTTACTTAATTTCGTTACGGTTGAACCACCTTGACAGTGTAATTTGCTTGGCAGTTAATCGGACAGTCACAAGCCTCCCGGTTTTCATCCAGAATATCTTAAATTGTGTTCCGAAGATGAAAAAAAGCCTTTACAGGTTTGGAACGACATGAGGGTAAGTGATTAAAGACAACATTTTTATTTTGAGGTGGAGTATCCCTTTGTGAGTTTGAGACTGTTTTGTAAATAATTTATAGACTGATAAAAGAATCGGTACAGAAGAGACATTTGTTCGCGAATATGAAAACACTGTGCTCGGTATAGATGTCTAATCTGACTGGGTTTAAAATCAGTGCCCTTTTTTTTATGTGGCATTTCCGGTCTTTTTTGTGAGGATATTGAAGATTTGATGTTGAATAAGTACTAAATGAAATCTGAAATGGCTCATGGTTGGAACGGGGTCAGGTAGGGGTGAGTTAAACAGCACCGCAAATCATGTTGTGCAAACTGTACACTTTACACAATCTCCTAGCATTTTGAAGAAGTTGATTTAAATTCTACATGACTGCGAACACTAATTGTCAACTAAAGCGAGGCAATACATGATTAGGTGAAGCTGTTCCAGGCAGTACTTTTAAAGGGGCCAGTCAGTAAAGAGGTGGGCATGTGCTACATAGGCCTTATGCATTATGTATCTATTTGTGTGTGTTTAGAAAAGTAAAACTGTCAGACTCAGTTAGAACTTGATGGAAGAAGATAGCACCAACGTCCCACTAAGCATATGATTCTGTCCAGTCTGTGCATTAGCACTCTGTTTTTATCTTTTGGCTTCATTTGCAGGCACTAGCAACTTGTCTCACACCTAAAGAACAACTTCATAATCCAGTGATTAAACCTTTCTTGGCTAAGTCAAGTGCAGTGAAAAAAAAAAGTTGAATGTGAGAAAAATAACATGTATGTTGAGAAAACATGCCCTAATAAGTGTTTTTGCATGTGTATGCACAATTACAACAGCACAGGCAACTTTAGAGTAAAAAGTTCATGCATTTTTTAAGTGGTTAAGGTGTTCTGTGTTAGAGGCAATAACAGCATGTCTGCTACATAAGATCCATGCTATTTCACGGAGGACCTTCCAAGAGATCCTTGTATATGCTTTCAATTACAGAGTTGTGTTGTTATTCCAACAAGCAAAGAACTAAAGTGCACATCTTGATAAAAAAATTATTTTCTAGGTTATTTTATATTTTCTAAAATTGGTTTCTAGGTGGTGGAATTTGAATGTTTCAAATGTTCAATGTTTCAAATCTTTCAAATTGTGTGTGTGTGTTTGTGTGGTTATATATGTATGTATGTATGTATGTATGTATATGTGTGTATATATTACATTACTGTGAGATCCATTGTGAGCTCTGTTTGACCTAAGTTAGAACCATCTTGACCACCATGTTTGACCTAGATTTTTCATCAGGGTTGTACAGTTCAACCCTTTCCTTCTCCTTTGCATCAAAACAAGGGCCCTCACTCAAACTCACAATGCTTTTATGTAGTCGATATTCAATTAGATAAGATGAAGCATGACAATCAGTTTCCTTTTTTTGTATTTACATTTCTTTTGAACATCCTTCGTTGTGGTGCAAGCTAAAAAAAAAAAAAGGATGAGAAGAATGCATCTCTCTCACCCTGGATTTGCAAACATTGAAATGACATTCTGTCAGTGTTTGGTGTGTGCAGAGATGTCAAGAGAGACATGCTGAAGACTAGGCTGTCACTGTATGCAGTCAAGCGCTTATTCATGAAATGGAATTACTGACAATTGCCAGGCATTCTTCTGAAGCTTCCTGCCATTGCTGGACTTTAAATCTATTAGTTGGCTTGCAGTCCCTTTTTCTCATTGGTCTTGACGATTCTGTCTAGTTACTGGGTGAGTGCATAAGATTGTGAAGTGCTTTTCTTCTGTGATCATTTTCAAAAGGAAAAACTGGACAGGAAATTATAGACAGAAAGTTATATTCCAAGAAATGGGCACTGATGTTGCTATGGTTGTAGCTAGCTACTCTAATATAAATGTATCATTATTCATGTGCTAAACCATTGTCAGTAAACCTTTGAAACATCTGAAATGTTGTTTGTAGCAGTTGTTGATATAATAAGCAATAAATATATGTATTTTAGCACTTAATTATTTATTTATTTTTAGTCATCTTCAACCAGAAGTTAAAATAGAAAATGCAGGTCAAATTTTCTATATTAGATTTCCTAAACTTCACACGCTCACACCCAAACATACCTATGCAGGTACTTATTAAAAACATACGTTTTTAAAAATAAACATAACATAAACATAAATAAACATGCTTCAATAATTTTATTTTCAGTATGCTGTGTGTGTAAGTTACTTTGTATAACAAAATGTCCTTACTCATGAATTGAAGAACCCCATTATAAAAACCCATTGGAAAATCTCAAGAGAAAATGTGTCAATTTAGTCTTCTAGGTTTTGACTTCAAGGCTGCAGCATTTTAGAATTTTGCTGTTTATTAGATTATTATAAACTGTAACAAAACAAGAGAGTTATTTTGTTTCCTTTTTTCTTCCGAACAGAGCCGTTTTCAGACTGTCACGGACATAAACTCGGAGAGATAATTTACTCTGAATATTTAAACAATGAAACACATCACTCGCTTCTCAGAGACTGAAATTATTATTATATACTGACTTTGGCTGAATGTGAATTTCATTGTAAGGACAGTACAGTAGTGCAAATCATAAAACAAGTGAAAGTAATTAAAGAGAATCACAGCATCATGACCATTTAGTTTAATTACATTGAATTTAATTTTATATTATTATTATTATTATTATTATTATTATTCAGTTTAATTGTGTATAGGGTGTTTCAATTCAAATTATTTCAATTATATATAATTTTATACTTATACTTATAATTTTATGTAGTCAGGGTTTAAAGGCACAATATGTAATTGATTGCCACTGGATGGCGCGTATTTAAAATAAACAAAGACCAGGTAGCGTAGTTTGATGATGTCGTAACTGAGTGTGGAATCATGGGAGTTGTGGTATTCATTCCTATAGCCGATGCAATCCCATGGTACTCAGAAATCATGTTTATGGATGAGCTAATGATTTATAAACGTAGTGGAATGAAGTAGGATGAGGCTGAAAGCTGAATGGGCGCAACACATGGCTCGAAAGCAGCGGAGCTTTCATTATGGCACAGTCGACCGCCTTCGCTTCTCCCGATCGTGCGTATGTGGGGAAAAAAAAGCAGCGCTGTTTTATCATACTAGATAAGTTTGAAAGGGGAAGTCGTGGGTTTGAGTCTCGAGCTGGCAATACCATGACTGAGGTGTCCTTGAGCAAGGCAGCAAACCCCCAACCGCAGCATAAATGGCTGACCACTGCTCTGGGTGTGTGTTCACGGTGTGTGTGTGTGCAAGTCTAGTGTCTCGTGTGGCAAGGCACTGTACACAGTGGGAAACCCCCCAAATGTGATTTGTGCCGTGCCTTGCCTTGCAGTACCATGCAGTGGAAAAGCGCCAATATAAACACTTGCTAGTGGTGTATTCATTAGGGTGCTAAACAAGACAACATGAATAGGGCTCATCTCTGAAAACTGTAAAAGGACGAGATATAAAGGCGTTGCTTTGAAAGATGATCAAAGGACTAAAGCTGAACTACATAGAGGCTGGAAACTGATGTGGAACCAAACATCAATTTGTGTCTGATAACGTCCAATTCTCAAGAGGTCAGAAGTTGCCCCCTTTTAGCTTCAGAGCCGAGACTAATGACAGTGCCAGTATTAGCAAACACTTTCCAGCAGACACGACATGAGAGTTCAGTTATCATGATCCTTGGCCCTCATTAATCAATTAAAAGTCAGACACCATCACAGATACTACTTATTAAAGTCTGTTCACCATTTATATATGACATTCTAGTCTCCAATCAGCCTCGGCAAGGCAGGGATGTTCCTTAAGGTTGTTGTTAATTGTTGTTGTATCCAAAAGTCATTCAGAAGTCATTCTCTTGGATCAAACTGTGTGCATGAAAAACGCAGTTTTAAATGATCCAGTGCTGTGTCAGGTGAGCTAAAGAGCAATCTTTCCTTTATGTTGGAAAAGCCATACATATGGAGATCAATATGAGATGCAAACATGAAAATTTTTCATGAGAGTTTTTTGAGGTGATAATGTAAACATAGTACTGATCAAAAAAACTGGACGAAAATGCAAGCATATATGTTTCAATGCTTAAGGTAAACTTTACATACATTATAAAGACCTGGTAAAAGTAGGACTTCTGAAAACGTGCCACACTCACATAAGTTTGAACTGGAATCACTCTTCAGGATACAAACTTGCTAGTGCTCTGATAAATGTAAAACAGGTGGATGTGTGCAACATAAACAGAGATAAATATTTACAGTCTGGTGTGTGTGTGTGTGTGTGGTTTCTATCCACTATGAATGCTACAGCACGTTTTTTGTTGATCAGTGCACTTCACTGCTGTTAGCTGATGCTAGTCCTAGCCTGACTACTCAATTATAAGCTCTTTCTCTTGTGGCTCCAGCATGCAGTCCTCATCAGAGCAAGCTATTACCTGGCCTAATTACCAGACAGCCAAGCATAAGTCAATAGCCGCTGGGAATAACCGAACCTGTCCTGCTAGACAGAGTGACCCTCAAACCCCTGAAAAATAATGCCATCTATTTTAATAGAGCTTTACATCAATTCAGCCGGCACATGCATGCAGGCTTGCTGAAGACTCATACGATGTAAATTATTATAATATGTCTAGAGATAAGATGCAATAATTTATTTGAATACCCACAACCTTATTGCAGAAACGGGATATACAGGCTTTGCCAACCTGATTGAAATTAGTCTATTAAAGGTTTTAGCAATTAACACACACACTCACGCATTTATTTGAAAAAAAAAAAGAACAGTAATGTTTTGTGAAATATTTTTACAATTTAATATAATTGCTTTCTATTTTAAATAGTTGTTATTTATTCCTGTGGTGGCAAAGATGCATTTGAAATTTCATCATTACTCCAGTCTTCAGTATCACATGATCCTTTGGAAAATATGAATATATTAAAATATGCTGATTTTATTTATATATATATATATATATATATTTATATATATATATATATATATATATATATATATATATATATATATATGTGTGTGTGTGTGTGTGTGTGTGTGTGTGTGTATATATATATATATATATATATATATATATATATATATATTATAGATTATATTTAATTTTTAATTTTTTTTTCTTGTAAGAACGTAAAAGTCTTTAATGACACTTTTTTGTGGATTTAATGTGTCCTTGTTGAATAATAGTATTCATTTCTTTAAAAAATCTGAGAAACTCTAACTGTTAAATCCTAAAAATATGTATTTCCTTGTTTAAATAATATTAATAAAAAAATCCAGATGTTCAGTGTGGTCTCAGACTTTTGAACCCCACTATATTTCTATTAAATGAATAAAACACTTGACAGCTAATAAAGGTGTGCCATTACAAGCTTACATTACTAACGATATTTGAAATATTTTGTCACGCACTAAATTCAAAATAAATCAGTTTATCTTTTTATAACACAAGGGAAATTAATTATCATACACTCAATCTTGACTTAATTAAACAGTGTAATTAATTAATGTAGAGCTTTAAAAGCCATTGTTAAAAAATGTGTTTTGAAATTATAGCATCAAGTAACTGCGGCTTAAAGTTACAGCATGATTTTTATTAACAACTCTTTGTGAAAACCTCCATACTTTGTGTCCACCATCATCATTCGATTTGTGTGTATAATGAAAAATAACTATTTCTTACTCAAGTAACTATGTGAAACTATAGGACAAAGCAAGAAACGACTTGCAGTACAAATAGACAGAGTGAGTGAGAATGTGTTTGTCACTAAATGAGTGAAGCTGTTTCATTTAGATGAGTTACATTACAAAGACCAAAACAGCTGCAGCATAGGACCTGACCAATTAATTATTCGTTTGTCATTCAATTACAAAACAAAGACAGTGTCTCTGAATTCTTATTATAACAAATTACCTCCAAACAAATAATTACTGTCAGGAATAAATCTCTTGTCATATTTCATTATGACACAACATGCCAGGAATATGTTCAGATATACCAAGAGTTTGCTCAGTTTGTCCACTCAAATTGTGTTTGTGAGCATGTGTGCCACTGTCATGAATTTTTGCTAGAAGTTTTTACCTGCCTGCACTTTTGTACTGGCAAGTTTGCTCTCAATTTTGAGTGAAAGAATTATAATATTAAGCACTGGTGCTCCCTGTGAAGATGGAGCAGTTCCTCTAAACTTCTCTTAAGCGCTTAGCTCACTGAACCCAATTGGGAATGAAAATCAAGCAACATTATCTTGACTTGTCTGGGTTTCTAAAACCTTATTTGAAAATAAGGCTTAAATCAATAGAATAAACCATAATAGGCAGTATTTTTGGAGCGCTGAACAAAAATTCAGAACACATAATCCTATAATGAAGACAAAAGGTTAAGTGTTTGAAATTCTGAACCAAACTGTTGACATCCACACTGAGCAGAGACAAAGTCTGAGCGTCCTTGCGTGTACGAATTTGAAGCCTCATTGGATTCATGATATGTGGAGATTATGTGTAAACTTTAATCACATTCCTCTTATTAAGCGAAACCCTATCAGATCATTTGTTACATTCCTGCAGGGCAAATGGCGATCATTTCCATACAACATTTTTTTCTCTAATTATGCTGCAACACAAACCATATTTCCAAACTTGAGACCCAGTTTATTATAACAGTATGTTATACAACTGCACATAATTAACTGCAAAACAAATGTGATTTTAAATTTTGAAAGCACCAAATGAACAATTAATGTTCTAATCAATCTTTTTGAAACACAGTACTTAGTTTATTTGGAATAGGCCTTCTGTTTGCATAATAAACACAGCTGAAATGGAGGCGAGACAAAGTCAGACAACAACAAATTAACTAAGCTCCACGTCCACTGCATTCTCAAAACTCAGTCAATTTGATAATCCCTAGAATATCAAAATCAACTGCAGGCGGCAGATCCTTTTCCTATTTAGTGCCTAAACTCTAGACTAACCTACCTAACATTGTTCGGGAGGCAGACACACTCTTGCAGTTTAAAGATTAAAGACCCATCTCTTTAACTTACTTATCTATTACACATAACACACTAATACATTTCTAATATCGAAATCCGTTAAAGGATTTTTAGGCTGCATTAATTAGGTAAACCGGAACCGGGAACACTTCCCATAACACCCGATGTACTTGCTACATCATTAGAAGAATGGCATCTACACTAATATTAGTCTGTTTCTCTCTTATTCCTAGGTCACCCTAGCCACCAAATCCAGTCTGTATCCAGTCCTAATGATATCTCCCAAGGGTAACATGTGAAGCGTAAAGAGTAACAGCCCTAGTACTGAGCCTTGAGGTACTCCATACTGCACTTGTGATCGATATGATACCTCTTCATTCACTGCTACAAATTGATGTACGATTTAAACCATGCTAACATACTTCCATTAGTGCCAACGAAGTGTTCTTTCTAGTCAATGCAAAAGAATGTTGTGGTCAATAGTGTCGAACACAGCACTAAGATCCAATACTACTAACAGAGAAATACAACCACGATCAGATGATAAGAGCAGGTCATTTGTAACTCTAAGGACCAGTCTCAGTACTATGATATGGTCTAAATCCTGACTGGAAATCCTCACAGATAATCCTCATTTTTCTCTAAGAAGGAATATAATTGTGAGGATACTACTTTTTCTAGTATCATAGACAGAAAAGGGAGATTCAAGATCGGTCTATAATTAACTAGTCCTTTGGGGTCAAGTTGTGTTTTTTTGATAAGAGGCTTAATAACAGCCAGTTTGAAGGTTTTGGGGAAATATCCTAATGACAATGAGGAATTAATAATAGTCAGAAGAGGATCTATGACTTCTGGAAGCACCTCTTTTAAGAGCTTAGATGGAATAGGGTCTAACATACCTGTTATTGGTTTAGATGATTTAACAAGTTTACACAATTCTTCCTCTCCTATAGTAGAGAATGAATGGAACTGTTCTTCAGGGGGTCTATAGTGCAAATATGAATGAATATGTCATCATAGTTAGTCTGAGATCTTATTGGCTTAATGTTGTCTTTTTGATTTTGTTTTTGTTGTATTTGCTAAGAATTAATTGCATTCACTGGCAATATTGTTTATTTGAATCATGAGTGCGAAACAGATACCTGAATCATATTTTTCAGATGTTAAAATTACTTTTGACTACACCGTGACTTGGTATATGCAACTAAGTTTTCCATCATTGGATCATCATTTAATGAATAACCACTGCCATTATCAACAGAAAATGTAAAATATTTTGTTATTTTTGTTGAAATTCTGAGTTTCATCGTCTCATGACGAACATAGTTACCAAACTGGCTTGTTACAGAAAGATTATGAAACAGTTAAACTCACTTATTATTATGATTATAAAAGGTCTGATGGTTTTATAATGAACTAAGAAGCAAACAGACAAATTCTAATACTTTAGAGTGAGCATATGATAACTCTAAAAGCTCCACTACATTAGTTAACAGCCTAATTAATATTGATTCAAAATCCTAGCCTTTAGAATTTAGATGGAACCCAACAGACTGCACATAATCAATATTGCCATTGGTCTTTTTGAGGACAAACATATTTGACAAACAAATTCCCTCTTATGAATGCACTTGATGTTTCAGGTTTGTTAAAAAAAATAACAGAATTAATGGTACAAGGTGCTAGTCAGGTGTATAATTTGATATAAGGACCATTGTAGGTCCAAGGCTGATAAAGCTATTCACTCTATTTATGAAAAGCCAACTTAAAATTTATCTACAGCATTGCCTTAGGTTTGTAAAAGCTGTGTGCACTAAATTAAAATGTCTTTTTGAGCTTCAGAGCTGATACAAATATACAGATATTGACCTAAAGATCTAAAGTCTGCTACTGTGTTTTATTTAATTTTTTTTAAGTGTTTCCATTTGTTTTAATGACAGCAGCACGTGATTAAAGTAAAGGATCCTGTTAAAGGTGACATCGGATCCCCATTTTTCACAAATTTCACAATTCTTTAGGTTCTTCATGAGATGTATGTAACATACTTTGTTTTAAAATTGCTCAATGGTCTTGTAAAACAAAACCCATTTAACATTGTCAAAAACAGCTCTGTTAAAACAACCTGTTTCGGTGCATGTCTCTTTAAATGCCAATGAGCTCTGACCACCCTGCCCCTTTCTGTTTACGTTTAATTAAAACAGAGTTAATGGATTTTTTTTAATTGCAGGGTGGTTGTGTCCACAAACTGCTACGACACATTTATATGCAAACAACATGTAAATGCGAATTTTGCATATGATGTCACCTTTGTGTATAGGATCATGATATCATGACAAATTAAAAGGTATGTCCTAGAGTGTTTTTTTTTTCTTTGTTTTTTTTTTTGTTTTTGTTTTTTACCAATGTTAATGATGCGAATATAGTATATATAAGTTACGAAGAAAGTAAGAAAAGTTTATAATCCCCTGCGACAATGGGTGAGACATGAGTTAAGATTTGGGGAAAGAAACAAGATTTAACGTTCAGTGGAATAACTCATAGAATATTGCTAAATTCATGGGGAAAACAGAGTGACCAGATCACAATAAATAAATAAAACAAATCTGACATTTGGCTTAATTTTACGGCTCATGTTGGCTACCACTCTCATTCGGTATGAATGTAAATGTTTCCATGGTTGCGATGTAACATTTAATTGCTAACATATTATTTATTTTGTAAACAAAGCTTTGTACTAAACTTGTCATTATGTTCACCTAAAGCAGTATTCTCATTCACAATGTTATTCTACCATATGTGGTACTTGGTCAAATTAAAATTTGGTCAAATGAGCCTCTTCTCATCGAACAACGTTTAGTCAGCAGAAAAGTTTTGTGAATTAAATCAATTAAAATATATGATTCAAAAGAATGTTTTGTTTTAGTCTGTTTGTTACACGAAGTTATTCTGTGACTTTGAAAGACTTGAAATATAGCGCACAAGTCATATAGACCAATTTTATGATACTTTTAGGGTGCATTTTTGAGCTTAAAAGGCCCAGTCTCTGTTATTTTTATCCTAATGAAAAAGAACGGAGACTGGGACTGTTAATCTATAGGACACTTTTTAAAAAATCACTTTCTTTGAGCAAATGAAGACTTTTTATTATTATTATTATTATTATTATTATTATTATTATTATTATTATTATTATTATTACTATTATTACTATTATTATTATTATTATTTGTGTGTGTACTGTCCATTTATGTTTCATGTTTTTGGATGTCTTTGGATGCACGTCTCCTCTTTCAGAAAGGCTCCTGTATCTCAGCTAGAGGTAAAAGTAAGGGGAAGAGAATAAAACAAGATCTAAGAAGATCAATAAATGTTTCATCAGATTTAAAGGATGGCATTACGCTGAGCTATATGGCGGCTCTGACACAGTTTCAGGGTGGTCGAGTCCTTGGGAATTTAAAGAAAAGTTTATAGCGCTGTAAACATGCTACCATTCTCTTTTCCATTTCGTCCACATAAAGTGCAGACAGATCAGTAAATCTGCAATGCATGGAGGTTATGGTTGCTACTCTCTATCTCTCTCTCTCTCCTCTACCAGTGCTCCTCATCCACATTGATGTCCTTCACACTAGTATTCTAATAGGGCCGATTTATCCTCTGATGTTTGAGTTGCTGTACAATTGCTGTAAAGTAAACATAATGCTTGCACATTATCTCAGCGCTGTGTTTATATTTCTTCTGATCTGGCCGGTGATAAGAGAGCACAGCAGTCAAAGTGCACAAAAAAACAAAGCAAACAATCTCTTTCACTCACTCCACGCAGGGTGATATTTGTTTGTTGAAAACATCAGATACATTAATAATAAGCAATGCAATTCAGCATGTCATTTGCTTAAGTTCAGATTTTTTTACACAAATGTTTATTTGACAAATATGAATGTTGACTTTGAGTTCATTAAATCTACATTTACGATCAAAAATAACTACTAACTGCTGTTAGAAAATGTGTTCTTGTGTCCACCAATTTTGCATTTATTTGATTAAACATACAGTTAAAAAACAGTAATAATGAAAAAGTATTGCAATTTTAAGTAACTGTTATAATATAATAAAAAAAAAATCTGTTTTTTGCTGATTTGGTGCTCAAGTGACATTTATTTTTATGATCAATATTGCAAAACAACTAAATACATTTTTTCTGTTGAAATTTCAGGATTATTTGATGAATAGAAATTTCAACTGAACAGCATATTTGAAACAGAAAACTTTTGTATCTGTAAAAGTCTTTACTATCACCTACTATCGAGTGTTAATTTCAAAGATAAAAACAAAAACTTTTCAATGTATATTAAAGTCCATTTCATCCTTTTTTTTTTTTTTTAAACAGTTGCATCTTTTCAATTGCATTTATTGTATCATGATTCCTGCAGTCATATGTTGTGTGAAACACTTTCACCATTATCACCATCGCATTATCATAAACATCAATAGTAAGTTAATATAATAGCGGACAGTCAAAAGCAAAATCTAGGGATGTTTTCATATATTAAATTCAGACTTTAGCAATTGAAATGGACACCTCATCCCAAATCTCCCGAGGGGGCAAATTGCATCTAGCATTTTCTGTGAAAAAGCAGCTGGAGTTGCAATAACAGGACAGTCAGGCTGAATCATTTGAGCCCCGAGGCTCCTTGAGGAGATTTTTACCCGTAGAAAAACGATCCAAACTGAGGAGGAGGTGGAGGGAAACCTGCAGTGATGGCTTTGTCCATTCTTATTTTCATATTCCAAACCATGCTTTCAATGTGTACTATGGCTTTGTCTGATACGAGGATTGGATGCTGTGGAGGAGTGTGATTGTTTTGTTGTTGGGGAGGACACACAGATGGGAGACTTTATTTACAGAAGAGCTGATAAATAAAGGGATTTCCAATGTTTAGCCTAATCATCAGATGCACATGGAGCAATGAAATCTTCACACCAGTATTAGTCCCATTAAATGAGAAAATGACCTAAATATTCAAATCCACGTGATTCTCATTTCCAAACAACAACATTAAAAATAATGCATGATTTGTTGGGCAGTTTGTGAATTTGTGAACTAGAAATGTATCAAGTGTGTACATAGTTTACATTGACCTGTCCATTTGGTGGCAGTTGTGTGATCTTTTAAATAAATCCAGGTCATTATAGTCCTAAAAATTAAAATGAAATGCGAAGAATCAGTGGTTTTAATTATTTAAAGGAGTCGGTCACCCCAAAATGGAAATTTCCTGAAAATGTACTCATCCTCTGGTCATGGTGCTTGATCTGTGATTATTTCTCTCCTGATTTAGACAAGAGAATGACAATGCCTTAATGGTGGATTTGTTTCTTACAAATGTAGATTTTCACTTAAAAGACATTATTAATGATGGACTAGAGTCATGTGGGTTACCTGTGGATTATTGTGAAGTTTTTATCAGCTGTTTGGACTTATCATTATACAGTATAAATAAATAAAAACAAGGGTTAGAAATAAAAAGAGACATATTAGAAGTGCCATATCTAGTACAGCCTCTGTTCAAAACATTCTTTTATTAGACGCTATGAAGCTTGTGTGTAGCCTACATTTCTTTTTTTCGCACAATTTATAGAAAGTACCTCTTTATGCAATCTACTGTATCTCATCTGCCGGTGGAGAACCCCAAGACGCTGACTGTGACAGGCTGAATGCTCTGGGCCCTCCTCTGTGGATTCTCGCACCACGTAACTGACTGTTGTTTGGATTCATAAACAGAGTGATTGAGTGCTGCTGGCAGCCTGGCAGCCATTACAGCCAGTACTAGCTGAAAAACGACAGCGAGGACTAGCAGCGGGGAAATCACACCGCTGTCCCGCTGACAGCTCCTAATCATTTCCTGTGTTTGTGATCTTTGTGGCCCTTTACCACTGCTGTCCATCACGCATTACATTTGTGCAGCCAGTTGTTTTCACTGAATGATGATTTATGTTTGAAAGATCCCTCTGAAATATCAGATTAGCTTTGCTGCCAGCAAATGCAAAAAATGTTGATATTTTACAACTTTGTTACAGCAACTCATCTGTGAGAAATTCTTAGGTCCAGAATATATATGAACACTTCCAGATGCGTAGCATCTGAACTTTCTCAGAACCAGCTTCAATTTACTAGCCAATTTAGCAATTACTTTTAATCATCTCAGCCTAATATTATTTATTTAGTTATTTATAATTTTTTTTTAAATGGCAATTTATGATTTTATTTTTATATATATATGTGTGTTTGTGTGTGTGTGTGTGTGTGTGTGTGTGTATAAATATATATATATATATATATATATATATATATATATATATATATATATATATATATATATATATATATATATATATTAGGGGTGTAACGATACGCGTATTCGTATTGAACCGTTCGGTACGACGCTTTCGGTTCGGTACGCGGTACGCATTATGTATACCGAACGGTTCGTTGGAGTAATTAATTATATTTGAAAAAAAAAAAGAGAGAGAGAAAGAAATATAATGATATGCGTTCAACAAGGTAGCCCAATAACCCAAACAACGTAACAGGCAACGCCCCTGACACTCCCGAAGAAGAAAAAAACACCATCTTATATGTTTATGTTAGGCTACTCAGCAGGCGCTCGCTCACTCAGTACGCGCTGAAGGCTCGTTGCAAAATAGCCAATGCGTTTAACAGACTAGAAATGAGAAGATCCTCCAATAACCAACAGGTCTGGTGTTTGGGTGCACTTTGGATTCCCTTTAAGCTATAATGGTGATGGCAAGAGAGTGGTGGATAAAAAAACAACGGTATGTCGCATCTGCAACATGACAGGGTACACCAGCGGGATTACAAAAAAAAAAAAAAAAAAAACCAGCGGGAATATCTGGGATATATGCGTCAGTACTATCTGGGAAAAGACGAAAAAAAGGAGAAACATGCACGCAGCAAACTATCCCTGCAGCATTTAGACACTATAGCTTACAGGGAATCCAACCCAAACACCAGACCTGTTGGTTATTTTAGGATCTTATATTTCTGGTCTGTTAAATGCATTAGACATTTTGCAACGAGCCTTCAGCGCGTGCTGAGTGAGCGAGCGCCTTAGGGGCCGTTCACATATCGTGCCTAAAAACGCATGGAAAACGCTAAGCGCGTCTTTCTCCTCCTTTCCAAAGCGCTCGGGCAGAAGCGCTCATGAGGCGTCTGTCTTTGCTAAGCAACAATGACGTGCTCTCTCCATGAGACGCGGAAATTTCAGCGAAGGATAAATGGATTTGCAGCTCTAAAAATCGCTTGCAGTAGCTCTGCTACTGAATTTATTTCAAAATTGCAATCCATATACAACTATGATCAGCTGTTCCTTCATCTTGGCTGAGCTCTCAACGTTGTTACGGGAAAGGATGAAGCTGATTGGTTGGTTCTTGTCACATGACCCGCGGTGCGCTTGCGGCATTCTGAAAAGTTGAGATGTTTTTACATTTTGCTGTATCTAAAACGTATCGAACCGAACCGAACCGAACCGTGACATCAGTGTATCGTATCGAACCGAACCGTGAATTTTGTGAACCGTTACACCCCTAATATATATATATATATATATATAATATATATAATATATATATATATATATATATATATATATATATATATATATATATATATAATCAGCATATTTTAATGTATTCATATATTTCCAAAGGATCATGTGACACTGAAGACTGGAGTAATGATGAAATTTCATATGCATCTAAAACATTTTTTTACATGAATACATTTAACAGATGTTTTGCCAATGCAAATTATAATGTAGGCTTCTTGTAATAAAGTCAGTTTTAACTTATGTACTATTTATTTGAAAATGTTAAATTGCATTTAAGTGCCATTTATTTTGATGTTTTTGAAAAGTGTGGCTAAAATGTGCAAATACTTGGGGCCACAGTATTTAAACTGGAAGGGCATATAGCAAGTACATGCGGTGTCCTGGGAGTGCTTGTTATGGAACAGCTGTGAGGGCAATGCATGATGCATTCTCAGCTGGAATAAAAACCATGGCAGATAATGAGCAAGGACAGAGCATGTTTTCGTAGATGCTTAATAACTGCTGATTAAATATTCATATGCAATTTCTGTGTTCAAATAACAGATACATGTGAGCTGATATTCACTTGAAATCATTCACTTGAATGTGTTGCCCTCTAGATATCCAACAAATTTCAAATCCAGCATGTTGAAGATATTTCAAATGTAGACCCCAAATTGCCTTGAGGCCTGCCTGAGGGCTCTATTTAGTCGGCTCTAAATGCCAGTGATCACTGCATCCTCTCTCCTTCTGTGTCAGGAAAGATATCCCTAATGTTTTAGTGCTGCAGGAATTTTTTTTTTTTTTTTTTTTTTTTTCAGTTGATGCTGCTACAGGGATAATGAATAAACCCATAACCTGGAAGTTATAAATCCAACTGGTTCTCTTAAGCCTATAAAGATTAATTTAAAACATTTTGTACTGCTATTTTGTAATATTGTTAATAAAAACATCAAGCTTAAAATGTAGAAATAAAAAAAATTCATGGCATGAAATAAAATATGAGACAATGCATTTGATTAAAATGATTCAAATACATTGTTATATTAAATATTATAATAATATGTATATACAAATGTATTATTTGATTCAAATATTTTTTATAATTCAAGAACATTATTATATTAATAATCAATAATAATAACTTATACATCAAGGACACATTAAATTGATTAAAAGTGACAGTAAAGATTTTTATTTCAAATAAATATTGTTTTTAGACTTTCTTCTCATCAAAATAAATGGGAAAAGTTAAATCATTAAATCAACTAAATCATTAATTGGGACAACTGTTTCAAACATTGATAATAATCAGAATATTTTCTTTAGCACTACATCAGCATATTAGAATGATTACTGAAGAATCATTTTACACTGTAGACTGGAGTAATGGCTTTTGATCAAATAACCTTCATGACCATGAGAGACTTCTTTCAAAAACATTAAAAATCGTCCCGATCCAAGCTTTTTTTTTGGAATAATCGTTTGTAGACAATAATGCTTTTTACAAAAAGAGCTAGTAGTTTCAGCATCAGTCAGCAGAGGCAAACAAGACGATGCTAACCAGCCAAACTTTGCATTGACCCGACATTAATGGTACATAATACCCATAGACTTTTCATTACACTTTCTAAATTCACCACATGCAATGACAGACAGATCTGCTCAACTTTACAAGTAGTGTGTCGATGATGTGCTTGACCCTGTAATTTCTTCAACAGTATATTTATTACAGTGTATTTATTTTATTATTAATTAAAGAAGTATTCTTTAAAATTAATAGTAGTAGTAGTCTGAATTCTTCTAGAGGTGGGAAACCTTCTGTCACGGTAGGAAATCCAGTGTTTCCTCCGTGTCATGTTTTGTTATTGTTTTTGTACTTACGTTGTCTCCATGTGTTCGTTTAGTTGATTGTCATCACCTGGGTGTTGATTGTCTCGCTCCAGCTGATCGTCATCATACCTCTGCTACTTATACTCACCTCGCTCTCTCTCTGTTGTCAGATCCTCTCTTATGTCTCCACGTACAAACTGGATTACCGTCTTCCGTGTTTGTGTGCTGGTTGGATTCGTGTTGTCGTCCGCGTGTCAGTGTTCCGGTCTGTTCCTGGTTCTAACCATTGACCACCTTCACCTGCACCGCTGACTTCACCATCCCGCTCTTCGCACGCCACCGTAGACCTTCCTTGCCATTGCCAACACTCTGGACATTCCTTATCAATAAACAACATCTGATTGCCTGCAATTGCTTCCTCCTCTTTTGTCTGTCGTTACACCTTCACCGGGAATTTTGATTAAGAGATAAGGGTGTGCTGTGGCTTTTTTGATGATTTTGAGACTTTTTTTGCATGTGTATCAGAAATTCGAGGGAGCCTAACAGCCTCAAAGAGGTAGTGTGAGGACAGAGTCCTCCGCTCTTTTGCTTTGAAGAACCTAATTTTGCCCTTGTGCTCCGTCTGTCATCATCCCCTTCCATTGACAATGCATTAATCGCAGAGGCTCAAAGAGGCTTTTACCCAAAGTCTCTTATTCTTTACCCTTTTGCTGGTTCAAAATCGGAATAGTGCATGTTCATTGCTGTGGAAAAGTGGTTTGTTAATGTGTGTAGCAGGGCCCGTATTGTACTGTATATCTACCGGGTTTCAGTGCAGATGTGTCAACACAAGTCCAATGGGAGCTCTAATCAGAGCAAGAGTGCACTCGAGGGCCATGCAGTCCCGTTTGCTGCCGGGTAGAGCTGATAGATGGGCACGCTGTGGACCCTAAGACTGGGCCACAGCGGTTCCGCCTCCTTCGTGCTAACCCAGCCTGACATCTCTACAGCACCACTTGCAGCTTATATGTCCGTGTAGCCCTGACTCATTGGCACGCTCCAGAGAGCCTGATGAAAATAGCCTGCCTCCACACCTTCTTCTTTTATCACACTCTTCGTATGTTTACTTGTGTGCAACTGATAGTGGATTGTGATGTAATTTTTGTGATACACGCTTGGTTTCTCTCAAAAGCGTACAGTTTGAATTGTGGGCAGAGCGATAACGGAGGGGTTGGCGACGTGTACTTCTGCCATTTCTTGCGCTCAAGGCATATAAGCTTGAAAGCTTTCTTCGTTTTATGGATTCTTGGTTTGCATTTATTTTGGCCCGGCAAATTTGCAAATTGCCTCAAGGGGGGAAATGGATCAAATAATGTAATTGTGTGTTTCATTAGTTGTGCTATTTCTAACAACTCTTCAGGGGATGTTTATTGTATATGGTCTGTGGTAACGTAGCAACACAGGAAATGGCCATATAATGTGAATGTTAGAGGAACTGATCATCCATCACCTGTGTAGGGCTGATAATTTCTCTCAAAATCTTCAGTTACTAGAAATGGATCTGTTTGATATATTCAGTCTTGATTTGCCCGATCGCTTGTGGCAGCCTATTATACTGAGTTATTCCTGCTGTGATGGTTTTCGTGTGACAGGTCTATGGTTATTTCAGCAGACAGAAGCTCCTAAATGTGGTGGAAGTACTCTAAAAATAACCTAGAAAAAGTCAACAATACCTTGTTGTTTCCCGTACTGACAGGGCTTCACTAATTCTCATAAAGATGCTGACTAAAGGCTTGTCAATACTGTAAAGGATCACATTTGTTCCACTGATGTAAATGTAGTTTTTGTGCAGCTCACTTCTGATATAATGTCGCTGAAATTCTAAATAAAAAAAATGTCATTGTTTATTGTTTAGTCTGGTAAAGGGCAGCCTGGGGCAGTGTAATATAATTGCAAGTGTAATTGTAATAATAATTAAAAAAATATATATGTAATTAGTATTCATAATTATTTAATATGTATACTTTAAATTTATTTGTAATTTATATTTAAATATAATTAATCAATGTGTTAGTTACATCAAGCTAAAATTATAACTAGCAAAAATTGACTCATAACAAAATTATTTGATGATATAAAAGTCTAAATTTAGGAGGGATACTCAAAGAACCAAGTTTGTTGACATGGGGCACTGACCCGCTCCGCTGATGCCCCTAAACATTATATTTGGTAATTTCCATATAAAAGGATTTTGTGAATTAGGTTTTGGGATTTAAGAGTTATCAGATCCTCAAGGCCGTGTAATTCCTCGTTTGTTTGCATTGAGCTCATCAAGGAAATATGACTTTTATATATAGCTATATATATAATTTTATTTAATTTCCAATGATTTCTTAAAAAATAGTTTTGATATATATTTTTAGTTAGCACATTGAACTTATATATATATAATCGTGTAGTACCAAGCAGAAGAGGTTTGTTCAATGTACCATACATATCATTTCTCATATAATGCAAATATTTTTTAAATGAATCCAGGTCTCATTTATTAGACCATATTAAATATAATTCTGCGCCTTTCGCTTCAACACACTGTGGCTGTCTATGGTGAGATCAAATTGATCTTGGCCTTTCGTTGTTGTCTGTTACCTGTTGTGAAAAAAAGGTATGTACTGTAAATGGATGGATTTTGTGGAAATGTGATAGGATGATAAAAATCTGTTGAATGTCAGATATGTTTAAGGCCGGTGGCTGATTGTTCACAAGCATGGATGCGTGCAAGTGTGGACGCAAGTGTGTGTGTGTGTGTATGCGCTCTATGTGTTTGCACTTGTCGTCTTGTTAATTGTCTCTGATTTGTGCATTCATTGAGTTCTCTTGTCAGTACATGAGGAAATGAATGTTTTATGAGTCAAAGTCTTTTAAGTATGCTCATTCCCCAGCCTCAAGCTGTCACTTCCAATTCCACTATATTCCACTTCCAATTCCCTTCGCTCCCAACGAGGAATATGATGGCTGACATGTCTTAATTACAGGAGTGTGTTTAGCCTGAGCATGTCACCTCATGGCTCATAGGACACTTATGCCACAGGTTGTCTCTTGATCAGTAGTCACCTAAAGCCTTTGTCTCTTTGATCTAGGTTTGGATTTGTAAGTCTAAAAATAAAAATTTGCTGTGAGACTTCACTGCCTCGTAAACCACAAACAATAAAACTCTGTCTCTGCTCTCATACAGTATGTTTTGTGAGCACAACAGGAAGGTAAAATGGATCATGAGCCATACTAGGAAGAATTTATTTGCGAGTTACATCTATTCTAGGAGGCTGATTTTTTGGAAAAGGACAGCCATCGTTAGTGTACCGGCAAGGTGAACACAAGCAGCACTAATGAATGAATACTGACGGTCACCAAGGTAACTGTGCATATTTATGCAGTGCATCCTGTTTACAACGAGGGACAAAATAAAATGAAACGTTTGGTTGTTGTCCTGCCAAAGCAGTGGTGCAGAGCAGCATTTTATCTCATTAATAAATGCCAGATAAGATCCAGTGCTGTGACTTCCAATCCCCAAGACACATTTAGCATTAATGCTGCACAGCGTAAAATCAATAACCACTTGATAGTAATGGCCAAAATCTCTTCGTAATAGCAGACAAAACTCTAACTCATAGGTACAATTCTTAGAAAATGCTAAGTAGTTAGCTTGATTAATCAAGTCATTATTGTGCATTATCGAATGTAATGGTTCAAGTTAGAGCCCCTTCAGCATACCGGATAACAACAATACCATTAAATGATCCACTTAATGAGACTAAATGAACGGGTACATGGTGCTTAAAAACAAATCGTGAATAAAAAAATTAAGTGTTTTTGTACTAATTCTTTTGTACAAATAGTTCATGGAAATGTACAATTAGGGGCCATACACACATGGGGCCCTATCTTGCACCCAGCGCAATTGACTTTGTACACCGACGCATGTGTCATTCCTATTTTGCACCCGCGCAAAGCGCGCTTTTCCCTCCACAGAAGCACGTCGCTAAACTAGTGAATGAACTTGCGCTCCCTGGGCGGTTCAGCGCAAAAAAGGAGGCGTGTTCCGGCGCAAATAATCCCTGGTGCTATTTTGCTGTTCCATTAAACAATTGCGCCACTGACCAGAAAAAACCTAGTCTAAAGTCAGTGGCGCGTTGCGCGTTGTTCATTATGCTATTTTAAGGGCGCATGCTTGACCATAATGTATAGCGTGCACAACGCGCATACACTTTGCTCATGTAATCTACACAGATGCAACAGTTATTTTTGCATATCATAAATTGTTACACTAAAAAAAATATTAACACATGAGATGACGGAAATCATGTATTCTGGGTGGGTTTCTCCCATCCCCATACAACACAACTTCTCTGTCTTTCACTGCTCTTACAAGAACATCAGGTTCCTCGGCTGTGAACCGCTCCTGGCGTGCGCCTGGTAAATACGCCATAATAATAGCAATCCATAATGGAACTTGCGCACCTGCTTTTAAAGGGAATGTTGGATGACGCTCTGATTGGTTTATTTCACGTTACGCCCAAACCACACCTATGAATAATGAAGCTACTTCAGACCAACCCATTTTAGATTTGCGCCGGGCGCAAGAGCCATTTATCCCGCCGGGAAAATAGCAACAGCGCCGAGACCCGCCCACAAAGTTACTTGCGCTTCGCGCTTTGACACTTGCGTTTCAGATCGTTAAAATAGGGCCCATGGTGTTTTTCTTGATTTAAATATGTAAAAATGTGCTGAATGGACTCTTTTGACCGTGTTGCACTTACATTTTGATATATCATATATATATATATATATATATATATATATATATATATATATATATATATATATATATATACCATACTCTCACTTTTTTGCAATCATTTTTTTTAATATTTGGGGCATTTGTGTTCATTTAGGAGAATTTTTTGAAACATTAAGTTCTGCCCAGTGCAATAGTTCAAACAGCTGATAAAAACCTCACATTAATCCACAAGTAATCCATATGACTCCAGTCCATCATTTAGGCACTGCCCCATGTCCAAAGTTAATGGGTGCCGTCAGAATGACAGTTCATCCAGCTGACAAACTTCACAACAATACACAAGTAATCCACAAAACACCAGTCCACCAATTAAGTGAAAAGATGTTTATGAGTAAAATAATAATAATAATAATCTTATCATTAAGACGTTTTAACTTTAAGTGGTCACCTTTGGCCACAATGCAAGTCCATAATGCATAAGAATGCTTCCTCCAGTTAAAACACCCATCCCCTGTTGTCCTCTCACATCAAAATCGATCAACAAATTGGAACTAATTTGGACTGATTTCACTTGTAAACTGTGCTTGATCTATACATATTTCTTACCTGATTCAGACAAGATGACTTGCAGTCAGAAGCTAAAAACATGGTTATGTATTTCTTTATTACAAACATGCAGTTTTCCAACATCGTAATTCTAAGCAGCACCATAGAAATGTTTCTTTGTGTGTGCACTTTTGGAGTCCGTTGGAGAAGTGGGAGATCTGTGTTTGCCCCGAAGTGTAGGCATCAGAGCCAGAGGGGGGAGGATAATGTATTTTGCTCCTGAGTGTGTCACATGTGGCTCTTTTAATGTGACAGCTGGACCCTTTGGGCGCTTTGGCTGGGCATGGACAGCCCGGGAATGCCACGCTAATGGTGCTCGGAGGGTGACAGCCGCGGAGGTACGGGCCCGTTTCAGTCCCTCTGTCAGCACACACGGCTGCTCTAACTGATGTCTTGGTGCAGATTTCCTCCTCCGTGTGCCACTCACCTACGAAGAGGCCGGCTAATTTAGGCATGCCCGATGACAGCCGCAGAATGGCGAGATTAGGCTTTTTTTCTGGGGAGCTGCAGTGCACAGACACACAAGTGTCTCCTTTTCACATTATACTATTTGAAATTGATCATCTCACACATCCTTTCATCAGACAGAAACATCCACTTGGTAGTCTTCTCTTTCTCTTGCGATTAATGGTAATGGGCATTATTTTTCCGAATTGTTACTGTAGGTGTTTTGCAGTAATAGATATTATTTTGAGTGGGTGTGTGTGGTGTTTTTGTTAAATCTTTTGTGCACAGTATGCTAATTCAGTTTTCCAAAATGAGCATTATTCTTTTTTTTTTTTTTTTTTTTTACTTATAACTTGATTAAACGGAGATGATAATCGAATAACACTAATATGTAGTTTGAAACATTTGCGTATATCTACATTACTTTTTAAAACAGTGTTCACCAGGACTTCATTAGTAGATTTTTTTATTTATTTTTTATTATTATTAGTAATTTCTCATCTTCTTTCTTTTAACAGAAGCCACTGAGCACGGCATCAATTTCTCATACTCGGTATCAGGCTATAAAAGGAGCTCCCAGTTGTCTTCAGCTGGCTTTTTGGCAGAACATAGTGGAGGTACTGTATCATTGATTGAAGTGCTTCATTTAACTCTCTATATCTTTAATGCAATTTTAATAACAATACAGCACTTTCAGCCTTCTAATAAGATAATTAGATAGATAATTAGGAGTGCCATTATTGGAAATATTTTTTTATTTTCTTTCTGTCTTTATTTAGCTCCCCTTTACACCAGATCTGTATGCAGGCTTTGACCTGCTATTACCCTTTACAGAGTAAATACATGCTCACTTCTTTTTCTTTCAAGCATTATTCACTAACCCTGTGTATTTCCTATGGAAGAACACAATTTGGTCAAAAATACAGTCAGACAAATGAATTCCGGATAAACTATTATTTGTATTAGAAAGCTTTTCTTAAGACACGTTTAGTTTTGAAACACCACAGACTGGATCAGACAAAAAATGACATGGGTTTGTGTTTGCAAAAGGCTTGAAGAGGTGGATAACAGCAGTTGGCTGTTAGAAACTGACAAGCCTTTTTGCGAGGCTCCAGAACATTACAAAAAAAAAAAAAAAACTTGGTTGGTTGATTTAGCCACAATTTGGTCAGATGGGTTGGTGGAGATAAGGAGAAATAGCCAGCTGCTTCCAGCAGTGTGCTTAAGTGCCCTTCTCTATGTGCTGTGTTTCACGTTGACCCAGACACTGTAATCTGCTTTTTATTTGTTTTACAGTAGTTAAGACTGGTTCATTTGGGAGGGTAGCCAAACCATAGAACAATGGTTAATGAATATGTAAGCATTAGTTGGAACTAGCCAGTGAGTGGTGAACTAAAAAAAAACAAAACAAAAAAAAAAAAACACTTTGGATATATGTCTGTTCTGTTCCTTTGTATCCATCACTTTGACATATTTGTTTTATTGGTTGAATGATTAACACTCTGGTAAACATCAGTCCAACATGTTAAACATTCTATACTTTTTGTATATACCGTATATAGACCATTTTGAGTCTATAAGTCTATTTTTTTTTTTTCGATGTATTATGTAAGTGTTATATACTGAAATTTGTCCTAGAGAGACGTGTCCTAGAGAAACGTGTGTCATTTCACATCTGTTTCATCCACAGAATATTATCAAGCACAAAACATAATCAGACATTTAATGTAAATAATATCCTAATGGATATGTTTATGATTTTATGGACAAAATGACAGAAGATCCATGTTAGAATATACAATGTTAGCCATTAATAACGCACAAATAAACTAGTAAGAAAGTGAAAGTTAATCTAAATGTTTACAGAGTCAGGTTAATATTTAAATAAAGACCTTTAACAATACAGTTATTATTTATTTGTATATACAGCAAATAATAATAATAATAATAATAATAATAATAATAATAATAATTAGCTTAGCTTTTGTAGTTATCACCTGGAATGGGCTTGCTTACTAATCAAAAGCCATGTAGTAATGTTCCAGCCCTCGATGAGGGTCAAATTTTTATTTTTTTTTATTGTTGTTTTTGCTGTTGTTTTAAGGCTCTGCATATGCCTGTTTGGATGAGATAGGAATGAACCAAGAGACACATCTCTGTGCTATCTCTGCTTGCGACATATGTGCAGAGAAGGTGCAGTGTGTACAATAAGCCAGTATTCGCCGGTGGAAGCCTGCCTGCTGCCTCCCGCTCGCCTCGGTACTGCACAGAGGTTGACAAACGACTGAATGGAATAAAAACGTATTGGTGCTGGGGCAAATGGAAACAGAAAAATATGTAAGGGGAATAGAAATGGCAGGAGGGAGGTGTGTGCGATGCGTGATAAGGCAGGTTGAAAGCTTTGAGTTGAGCTGAGCGGGACAGTGAACCGTGTAAGTGTGTGTATGTGTGTGTGTGCTTTTAGGGGTCTGCAGCAAGGTGAGTCATGTCTTGCAAGATCTTGCTCATTGGAGTTTTAGTTCAGAAATGATTCCAGTCTGAACAGATTGGGACCAGATGCTGCAGGTAAAAAAAAATTATATTTATATAAATATATATATATATATATTGCTTTACCATGTATACAATATATTGCTTTACATACACAAAATGTTTATATTCCCTCTTGAGCATCTGCTGGCTGTTTTTACATGTACTGCAATCAAAACACTTCTATTTTGTATTTGATTTATGTATATTTATTGTTATCTAATTTGTTATTTGTCTTTCTATTTTGTGTGATTTGAATGTTGCATCACAGGGCCTTAAAAATTACCTCCTTTGAATACTTGTATATCTATGGTTTAACAATAAAGCTCTTATGAATCTTGAAAAAGTATATATATATATATATATATATATATATATATATATATATATATATATATATATATATTGTTGGCATGAGTTGCAATGCATTCTGCAGGGCCAATAATTAAAAATATTGCAGATATTATAATAAATGTAATGTTATAATCATTTTAGATTGTTAAAGATCACAGATATCCAAGTGAAAGGCTAATATTTAATGATATGGAAATAAAACATCATAATACAATAATGTTTGTTATAATACTATTCAGTGATTTATTCATATGTCACAATAATGAATTATTTGGTGTTTTCTCATCAAATATTTATTGATTAATTTGGTTAATCAGCATATCATGTAATAAAATCGACAATTTTCTATGTTAATATGTTCATTTTGAAAATGTTTATTAAAGGTGCAAAAAGTCAAACAAAAATTATAAAGAAGTCAATATTTTACTTTCTCGTGCAGGATTTTTTTGTGTACAGAACTTATTTCAATTTTGGTTTTCAGCATAGCATAGCGTTTTTATTATTTTGTACTGTTCTCTGAGGTCTACTTACAATGTCATTAACATTTTAACCTCAAAAAACATAGTTTAGAAGTAATTGGTTATTTTCTTTCTGTTTTGGCCCCCGTCATCATAACTCTCTGTTTGAAAAGTCGTGGCTGATTGTAGACTCGGAAGTAAACGCCCACGTGGATCTGTAATAACAGAGAAAGCAATAGTGACCACATAAAATAGTTCCTCAAACTTGCGTGGTCTGAAATTAAAGTCAGATCCAATATAATCTACACAGCATCTTCTTTAGTTTCAGTCTTTCTGAAAATATTGCGCTGAATTGTGTTATGTTTGTAAATGAATACATGGTAACATGAAGTCAACAGAGGACCAAGTTCTTACCGACGCATTAAAAATAAAGTTCATACACTTTTTTTCTAATGTCAGGATCAGAAGAAAGGCAATGCAAAGCCTTGGCAGTGAACAGCATCTTGTTGTCTTTGAAGTCATCTTCATCATTTGGTTTCTGCGTAAACATCCATTTGCCTCTCTCGCTATTTCAATTTATATGAAACAATTTTCAACGCCACAGCAAAAGAAGTCAACAATACCGTGCACCGCTGAATGATGTCAAATGATTTGTTTGAACCAAATCTTTGTAATGGATCAGAATCATAAAGAGAGACCAAATTGTCACATTGCTCTCAATTGAGCTGGAATACATAACATAATCCTTATATTCCCAACATACTAGATCTCTCATCCTCAATAATTTGCCTACATTGATCAGAGCAGAATCATTCAGTGCAACAGGAGGTTGGGCAGAATAAACAGGTTTCATTCACCCTTGTGACTAAATTATAGCAGAATATTATCTCCACATCTGAAGAACCTTTTTAGCTCTCATTCACAATGGCCCTCAGTCCCCTTCGGTCTGCCCACCAGGGGCCGTCTCTCTGAGACACACACCATCATGACCACAAACTGCTGTGCGATATTACTCTTACTTTATTGGGATCAACTTGATGGGTTTCTGTAACACATCAAACAACCCTTTAACCCTGTTCCTGTTCCTGTTTCTTCTTCTATTCTTTCTTCCTGTTGTTCTTTATAACAGATGACATAGCTAGAGAGTCATACATGGCAAGGGCAATATTCAAAACAAAACAAAAAAATAAAATTTTTAGAGTGAAGGGAAAAATAAGCTTTGTGGATTATTAACAATGGTCCGTGTACTGTTGTCATCATGAGAAGTGGCACAGGAGAGAAGCAGATGGCATGTTGAGCTTGGGGAGCAGAAAGGAGCCAGAGAACGAGACAAGGGCTCCAGACAATGGTGGAACAGACTGCGCTTCAGATGAGCTTTCACAAGCTCCAAATGAAAATGAGCATTTGTTTCAGATTTTTTGTGTGTGTGTGTGTGATGGGCATGATACTGCTCATTAAATTTCATTATTGGAGCCAGTAATATCCCAGGTGGCGCTCTGCTTAGAAGGATATCTTCAGATTCAGCACATCTTACTGAACTTTTTGCGGCAGGTTGGGCTAAATGAGAAACACCTGGAAACGTCATTATAGATTTGAGAGTTTGGAATAAGTTAGAGACTCTTTATCTGAAAAAAAAAAAAAAAAAAACTTACAAATGTTCTATAGAGATTGTAAAGAGAACAGGAAATAATGGGAAACTGCTGGCCACAGCTAAAATAGTGTACTAGAAACTCTTTACTATTATTATAACATAGCAGGTTATTTTTGGTCATAGGAATAGATCACCCCAAAATGAAAATGTACTGAAAATGTGCTCACCCTCAGGCCATCCAAGATGTAGATGAGTTTGTTTCTTAATTGGAACAGATTTGGATAAATTTGCACTACATCACTTGCTCACTGATGGATCATCTGCGGTCATTTTTGGGTGAACTAATCCTTTAAAAATGGTTGAAGAATGTAGATTTTACAAGTTTTCTTTGGCCAAATTAGAAGAAATGCAGCATTTCTATGCAGATGTGACTCCTGAAACTTTGCCGCATATAAGTGATCACTGGTCCTAGCATCTTCAAAAACAAAAACAAAACATATTAAAATTCTAAATTGATTGCAACCAAGAAAGTGTGCAAAGAGTGTTCCCCTTATAATCATTAAAAAGCATCACTCATTTCAATTAATTGCCATCTCACAAATTTCTGTTATAATCAACGAAGCTCTACAGTGTTCAATGTACGTCTTATCATGTCACACGTTACATGTTTTTGGTTACATTGAGAGACTCCCGAATGCCGAACACAAATCTGGTGTATTCTAACTTAAACGCTTGCCCATTGTATTAAAGAAATCAACAGAACATGTCGGCGAATGGCTACATTGGTCAGTGCTACAAATACACAATGAAAATAGAAACCTTTGAAGCTTTCCAGACTTCATACACACTCACACACAAAATAAAAAACATAAAAAACACTGGAGCATTTGGAAAATAGGTTTTGCCAGTATCCTATTTTTACACCTTCACCTGATGTGCTCTTGCTTTCATTTCATTCCCTCTAGCACTCCAGTAGAATCGGACCCGGATGTATAATGTAATAATGAAAAATATAGAACCAAAAGGTATTCATAAAGCAATAGGCATATGTTACTGATAGCCACATTAGAAGTGCAAGAGGGCACTACTAAGAGCTCTTAGTGCATCTGTATAGAGACAATAAAAAGCTTGACATACATTTGGCATTTATAAACATTAAAAACAGGCTTTATATAATTATTAAGATTAAATAAAGATTTTGAATGATGAAAATTACTTAGTGTGCTTATTCTATTCGATCCATGTTTGAACCATTAAAAAATAAACTGCATTTTTCATATTTAATTTCTGGTAAAAAAAAAAAAAAAAAAAAATGAAGAACAGACCTAAAATCTAACCAAATTAAATTTTTTATTTTTAAACAGAGTCCATACCACAACTAAAATGATAACTGCACGCAGGAACCGAATGAATGATTAAAACATTGACAGCCAATCAGAAACCATCCTACTTTGAAGAGCTTGAGGCAGACAGCATAACTGCAACACGTTATCATGATTTGGTGTGGACCCCATTATGGTTAACCTATCATTCTTGGTGTTAATGGGCCTTAACTCAGCACAGAATAAACATATTAATGTAAAAAAAATAACAATAGGTGTAACAAATGAAGCTTTGTCTGTGACAATTAAAACTGTTAATAAATATGCTATATGCAAACTGTTGTACACACGTTTCATGACATGTTTTCTGTTAATGCAGTTTCTACTGAGAAAAATCATCTAAAGCCAGATGACTTTTTTTCTAACCTGCCCCACCAAAACAGATTCATTTCGGTTACAGTGACTGTTAGCACTCGAGAAGGTCAACTGCCGACCTTTAAAACCCAGGTACAACAAATCTAACACCTCTCTGTACATCTCCCAGCAGGGTACAAAGAGCACTGTTGTTTTCAAAGGCTTGTGTACAGTATGTGTGTAAGAAAGATAGAGAGTGACATACAGGCAACTTGCTCTTTAGTGTTCATGGACCTGCTTTGACCATTCCAATGGTCGGCTTATACATAGCAACCGATAGAAACAGCCGCTAATAGGGAATCTACCTATATATATATATGTGTGTGTGTGTGTGTCAATATAAAATGAGTGAATATTTACAGTGTTGACCCTTGTTCTTCAAAATCTCCGCCATTCACTCAACACCACAACAGCTTAAACAGCAAGCTTTGCTAAATACAAAATTGATGTCACTTTTAGCCAAGCCTGTACATATCTATGTGAATTTTGACCAGAATTTCACCAAACTCATCCTGTATTACTGTGATGACATTCCACACTGTTAACAGTGAGGTTTAGGAATTAATTCAAGGGTCATAGGCATGTGTGTGTAATATCCAGAGATTTGGCCTGGCCTTTCCTTTTTAGTGGATTTCCACTCAAATGGGCTGCATGTCTGTTCGAGTGGCTGTTGTTTTGGATGAGCTCCATGGAGGATACAAATTGCATTATTCACGGCATGCAGGCCAGTAATGGCAGCAAAGAGCGATGGGCTCCTTTTTGCTACTGACAGGGAAGGTTGAGAGAGGAGCTCTGTACAATTACCACTGAGTCTCTGCTCGATCATGCTGCTCTACGGCTAAAGTGAAGCAGAGGGATGCTGGAGGCTTGCCCCGAGGGTTAGGGGCGTTTGAACAGGTGTTCAGAAGTTCAGATCCCAGGTGAAACCTCTCTCTCTGAAGGAGCAAAATTTCAGCTGTCACTTTTGAACATCTTGTTTTGCCGAGATTTTAAATGCTTCTGTGAGTCATTATAAATAAGAAAACTAAATCCACTAAATGTTTGAATTTGAGTAACCAAAATACATTTAAAAAAACTATTTAAATAAAATGTACTACTTTTTGATTTCAATAAGGCTTTTTCTTAAATCATCTATGAAAACTAAATCTAACTGAATCATTTGTTTAAATTATAAACACCTTGTTTGTTTAAATATGTGTCTAATCATTATTATTGAAATTATTAAACTAATGCTATATAATATATAACATACTTTTAATGATAATTCTATGCACATTATTACAAATCTGTTTTAAATATACTCTTAAAAATAAAGGTGTTTCAAAAGGTTCTTCAAGTGAGGCCATAGAAGAACCATTTTTAGCTCCACAAAGAACCATTCAGACAAAGGTTCTTTAAAGAACCATCTCTTTTTTACTTTTTATAATCTGAAGATGTTAAAGGTTTTTTATGGAACCATTTAGACAAAAGGTTCTTCTATGGCATGATTTTTAAGACTGTATGTGTATGTATACAGTACATTAATCTTTTTTAAATTAATAATCATAATCATCCAAATATGATTTTATATATATATATATATATATATATATATATATATATATATATATATATATATATATATATATATATATATATATATATATATATATATATACATTTATATAGTCTGCGCTGACCAACTGGCCCCCATCTTTACACAGATCTTCCACAGATCTCTGGAGCTGTGTGAAGTTCCCTGCTGCTTCAAATGCTCCACTATGATTCCGGATCACAAAAATCAAAACAACAAAAACAAAAACATTAATGACAGAGCAAACAGGTGGATGATGCAGTCAACATGGGCCTGCATTATATTCTGAAACATTTTGATAGACCTGGGACTTAAACAAAGATATTGTTTGTAAACTTCTGATCGGCTTTCAATAGCATCATGCCTGACCTTCTCTCAGACAAACTGCCCCAGCTCTCCTTGCCCATCCCAATCTGTCAGTGGATCAAGAGCTTCCTGACTTGCTCCAGGACTCTCATGATCAGCACTGGCACCCCCCGCCCCTCTCCCCACTACTCTTCTCCCTGCAGAAGACCCCTCTGTCAAGCTCCTGAAATTTGCAGATGACACTACCATCATCAGCTACATACACAATGAGTCTGCATACATACAGGAAGTTAAAGAGCTGGCTGTCTGGTGTAGTCACAACAACCTGGAGCTGAACACACTCAGAACATTAGGGATGAAAGCAGACTTCAGGAGAAACCTACCAGCTCTCCCCCCGCTAATTCAACATGAACAGCACTGTGGCTGCAGTAGAGTCATTCAGGCTACTGGGCACTACCATCTCTCAGGACCTGAAGTGGGACTCTCAGATAGACTCCATTGCTAAAAACAGTTAAACTCGACCATCATTGAGTCCATCCTGTGTTCATCCATAACTGTCTGGTTTGGTTCAGCTTCCAAATTAGACATCAAGCGACTACAACAGACAGTCAGGACTGCCGAGAAGATTATTGGTTCCCCCCTGCCCAACCTCCAAGATCTTTACACCTAAATACTTCTGCATTATATTGCATTAATAATTTTTCAGTTATGTTTCAGATCTACTGTGTAATTCCTATGTATGTCTGCACTATAGTGTATGTTTGCACTATGTTTTTGTGTGAACTAAATCATGAAAGAATACTTTCACACAGGTTATATAAACCAACATGCACATACACAAGGCTAATAAACAAGACACAGTGTTCTTAACACACATACACACATGTCCATTTCACATCTGAACATGTCAATCCTCTTCTTATGTGGGGAAAGGGCAAGCATTATCCTATTATCGCAACATATTGACTTATGAAGTTCATCTGTCATGGGCATGACGGAGATACAGGTATCATTTTGGCGCAGTGTGAGCCATGCTTTAATGAAGTCATTTATCTCTGATCTACAGCTCTACACCTTACCTTCCAAATGAGCCAGTGCAAATAACTGACAGTGGAGAATGTCACTTCAGAATTAAATGGGTCCTATACAATTATGTCCTGATTAAATGATATTAGAATAATTGCTCTAAGTGTGCGGCTATAAACGGGTTACTAGTCGACTGAGTTTAAGTCACAGCAAGTAAATCTGGCCCAAGAGGCAGACGGTGGAAGGTTATTTTTAAGTACAAGGTGCATGACTTGGCTTCAGAGGCAAATTAATAGGCTATAGTGAGTTATTAATCTCCATTACTTCATCCTCCTGTAATTTTGCTCATTACACACATTCAGTTCTATCTAGTGGCCTTTTTCTCCTTGTCCGAGAGGCTTTGGTGCATGATAAAGAGAGAGATGACTTTAGTAAATTTCAGTTCTATCTTGTTAATACTGCTCCCTCCGCATTCCTTTATGAATAATGCATAAGGCGTAACTCTTGACTTTTTCCAATATTACCTACAGTATAGGCAAAATGATTATGCAGAGTTGCCAAAATAAATAAATATCCAAAATATTATAAATGGACACCAGAGGCGTGGATAACTTATGTGCATTTATCAGGGAATGAAACACTGAATGAACATTTCTTATCCTCCTTCTCCCATTAGATTTTTGTTCTCTGTGTGATTTGCGCGAATTAAAAATGTAATGCCTCAGCAGTTGTGTGCTGAATCGTTTAAAATGTAATTACTCTTCAGTTGATGGTCGGCGGGATGAAGGACAAATGACAGTATTATTGGAGCCAAATGCTCTAGGAGGGGCTGGTGGGAAGTTTGCATGTCTGCCTCATTGACATAAGACTGAATCTACAATGCAGAATTTGGGATTACAGATGATTTGTGATTTGCAGTGCATGAAGGTGGGGAGTAAATGATGACAGAATTGTCATTTTTTGGGGGTGAATCTCTTTAAAATATCCATTCCTTTAAGAGGCAAAACACATGCAATGCTTCCATATTTACAGTGTTGTCTGATATTTTCTTTTTGTTTTATTTGATGTGTGTATGTTGTCTTTTTACCTCATTGGAATTGACACAAGCAAGAATATAATACTACCTAACACGTTTCCTTATAAGCCAATAAATACCTCTTACATGCGTGTACAGTATTTGATGGAAGATGCCCTTCTGCCACACAATAAATATTATATAAATACTTAAGATTTCCATAACTATTTCTTGAGATTGTATATTTATTTTGCTCTAGCCAGTGCATTAATGTCCAGCTGTGAGTGAAATTAAAGATGCGAGTTGAGAGCACAGGCTGGGGCCACTTGTCTACAGGATCCACACCTGATATGCCTCTAATCTATTATCACTCTGCAGATGCGGTTTGACCCAAGATGCCTCTCATTTTGCTCAACAATGCACCTGCTTTTCCGCCTCAGATTGAAGACTTGTTTATCTACACACAGAAGAGCCATGTGCTCGTGCCACATGTTTTTACATGTACCTGCATGCACATACTGTATATAGGTTTAATGTGTGCTGTTGCTCTACAGTATGTGACTCAGGTATGAAAAGCAAGTAATGAGATCTCCTCATAGGTTCTCTCAGACAGCATGTCAGCAGATCACAATTTGTGGCTGTAGGAACAGTAGCTAATTAATGGTCTGGTCATAGACAAGAAGCAACTGGACTACACTTGATCTTGAAGCATTTGAAAGCTATGTGGATTTTCTGGACAGTGGATTTTGTCTTGTCTTCTGCTCACTTCCATAAACTTTTCCTACCTGTTTATTATTATTTTAATAATAATATTTTTTACATCATTATAGTATTTGGAGATAGAAAAGCAATGCCAAGGCCATGGGTTTAGTTCCCAGAGAATGTGATAAAAATAAAAATGTATATCTTATATGCAATATAAATTGGCTGACATATACATGTGTGTGTGTGTGTGTTTGATTTTTCATCTTAGTATTTACATTTATTTAAAAAATGAGTAATACATATGATTACAATATAAAATGTAAAACTTTTTTTCTGTTTTAGCATATTATAAATTTAATTCTTTGCTGTGATAGTGTCACACCCTCAGCTCGTTCCCTTAGCCCCAGTCACCATTGCCAGTCACCATCCACTCAATCTCCCATGCACCGCTCACGTGAACCGTCACCTGAGTACTGATTACCTGCACCTGCACCAGCAATCACCACACCTTTAAATACTCACCTCACTCATTCACTCACCGGCTGGAATCAAGCTTACATGGACGCTCTTTGTGGATCTTCTGCCTGCTTCTTGTGGACCGTATTGTGACTCTGTGGAGATTCAGTTACAGCGATTAAGGGAAGTGACTCTTTGTTGTCAGGCCTAGCTTTGTGCTTGAACTCACCTATTGATCAGTGCTTGAAGATTCACCGTCTGTGACCACACTTACCTGCTCTGTTGAAATCCTATGTTAATAAAGCTTCACGAAAGTACTTACCCGTCTTCTCCTCTCCTTGTGTGGATGTGACAGGATTCCAGCCCCGGAAAACAGAACTTCATATCTCCCATGGATGTTAACGCTGCTGCTCAGGGAGCGGCTTCGGACCCGTTCACCGAAATGGTGACTGCTCTCCGCCAAGTATTACAGTCAGTTTCACCACCCACCGAAACTAGTGCTACCACCACCAACAGCACGCCCCTTGCACGTCCCGCGTGCTATGCGGGTGAACCGAGTGGCTGCAGTGGGTTTATACTGCAGTGCTCACTGTTCGTCAACGCGAATACCAGTAAATTCCCCAATGAGGCCACCAAAGTCGCCTTTGTGATCTCTCTCCTCACCGGACGAGCGCTACAATGGGCGGAGGCTCTTTGGAACTCCCAGAGTCCGGTTCTATCCTCATTCGATGCCTTCGCCACCCACCTCCAGGAAGTGTTCGGGATGGCTCTAACTCCTCTTTCAACCCATGATGAACTCTTAAATCTCCGCCAGGGAGCCACGGAAGTTCACGACTACACTCTCCGTTTCCGGACATTAGCCGCCACCAGTGGTTGGAACCAAACTGCCCTGCTAGCTGCATACCGTAAAGGTTTAAAGCCCCAGATCAGAAAGCAAATGGTCATTTACGACGATAATGTCAATCTCGAGACATTCATCAGAAAAACTATAAATGTTGCTCAGCACCTCTCGGCTTGTGCCTCCCCGGCTTCATATACCATCTCTCCATCAGCCAGAACGCCCTCGCCTCAACGAAACCAGGAGGAGCCCATGATCACCGACTCCTACCGCCTGGATGCCTCTGAACGGAGACGCCGCATCCAGCTGCGGCTGTGTTTATACTGTGGCGAGGCCACTCACCTGATCCACGCCTGCCCAGTCCGTCCGCCTCGCCCAATGGTGAGTACAGTTTCCATTACCCCATCTGTATCTCACATACCTCATATCAAAGCCCAGATAACAATTAACTCACGTAATCTTTCCATCCATGTCCTGGTGGATTCCGGAGCCGCAAGCAACTTCATCTCATCTCACTTCGTAACCAAGCACCGTATACCCATCACCCAGAATGAGACCACCTACCGTATCACTACCATCCAAGGATCACCGTTAGGGGGAGGCAAAATAACTAGAAGGACACACGAGCTGGAACTCGTTCTGCCCCACGGACACCGGGAACAACTGGCCCTCCTCGTACTTCCTCGCGCTACCGTTGACGTCGTCCTGGGTAGGCCGTGGCTGGCCCAACATAACCCACAAATCAACTGGAGCACAGGGGAGATCCAGGCATGGGATCCGAGATGCCAGAGTCACATTCACCGTTCACCTATCCAGAGTTCACAGTCCGAGCCACCGCACCTTCAATTGCACTCCACCTCCATAGAAAGACCTGCCCTTTACTCCTCCTACTCCGATGTGTTCAGCAAGGAACAAGCCACCCGATTACCACCACATCGGCCCTGGGACTGTTGTATCGACCTGCTGCCAGGTGCCAAGCTACCACATGGGAAAATATATCCACTCTCCCGTCCTGAGCAGGTGGCTATGGAGGAATACATCCAGGAGGCTCTCGATCAGGGGTTCATCAGACCGTCCACATCTCCAGCTGCGTCCAGTTTCTTCTTCGTCCCCAAAAAAGATGGCGGACTTCGACCATGCATCGACTATCGAGTGCTAAATGACGCCACCGTCAAGTTCGCCTACCCATTACCACTCGTTCCGGCGGCTCTGGAGGAACTGCGTGAAGCCAAGGTGTTCACCAAACTCGACCTCCGCAGTGCCTACAATCTGATCCGTATCCGAGAGGGAGACGAGTGGAAGACTGCTTTCATCACCCCTGCCGGGCACTACGAATATCAGGTCATGCCCTATGGGCTTGCTAACAGTCCATCCATCTTTCAGAGTTTCATGAACGAAATATTCCGTGATTATCTCCACCAATTCGTCATTGTCTACATAGACGATATCCTGATCTACTCCCGGAACATAGAAGAACACCAAACTCATGTCCACCACGTCTTACAACGACTCCGAGACCACCACCTCTACCTAAAAGCTGAGAAGTGTGAGTTCCACTGCACTACCGTCTCCTTCCTCGGATACGTGATCTCTGCGGAGGGAGTTCAGATGGAGTCAGCCAAGGTAGATGCTGTGGCCAACTGGGCGGAGCCCACAACGGTGAAAGAACTCCAGCGTTTCCTTGGCTTTGCCAATTTCTATCGGCGCTTTATCAAGAACTACAGCCTGCACTCGGCCCCTCTAACATCCCTTCTAAAAGGAGGTCAACGCCGGCTGCGCTGGACACCCCAAGCTCGAGAGGCCTTCAGCCATCTTAAACACCTCTTCACCTCGGCACCCATTCTTCGACATCCTGACCCGTCCAAGCCGTTCGTCGTAGAGGTTGATGCGGCCAATCACGGCATTGGAGCTGTGTTGTCTCAAAGGTCTGGTGAACCTTGCTCACTCCATCCGTGTGCGTACTTCTCTAAAAAACTCTCTCCTGCCGAATGCAATTATGGAATCGGAGACCGTGAGTTGTTGGCCATTAAACTTGCCCTTGAGGAGTGGCGGCACTGGCTAGAGGGAGCTCAGTTCCCATTCACTGTTGTCACCGACCACAAAAATCTCCAATATCTGCAGAATGCCAAAAGACTCAATGCTCGTCAGGCTCGGTGGTCACTCTTCTTTGCTCGCTTTAATTTCCAGATCACGTATCAACCCGGTCACAAGAACACTAAAGCAGATGCTCTGTCCCGTATGTACTCACCAGATCCAGACACCAACAAGCCTGATTCAATTCTACCACCCTCCGTTTTCCTCGCGCCTATCCTCTGGCAGATCGACGAGGAAATTCGAGCCGCCACCCTCGAGGAGCCTGCACCTCCGGAGGTACCCACGGGTCTTATGTACGTGCCCACCAACCAGCGACTCCCCCTACTGGAAAGTACGCACACGTCACCTGGCTCAGGACACCCTGGCAGCAGGCGAACCCTCTCGCTCATCCAGCAGAAGTACTGGTGGCCTAACATGGTTCGTGACGTTACCCGGTACATCCTCGGATGCTCGGTCTGCGCCGTTACCACCACACCTCGTCAACTTCCCGTGGGTAAATTACAACCACTACCCATTCCTCGCCGACCCTGGACCCATCTAGGGGTGGATTTCGCCACTGACCTTCCCCCCTCAAGGGGGTACACTACCATTCTAGTTGTTGTTGATCGTTTTTCTAAATTCTGCAAACTAATCCCATTAAAGGGTCTTCCCACAGCGTTCGAGACCGCCGAAGCCCTCTTCACCAACGTGTTCCGGAATTATGGCACTCCAGAGGACATTGTCTCGGACAGAGGACCTCAGTTTGTCTCCAGGGTCTGGCGAGCGTTCTTCCAACTCCTCGGAACATCCGTCAGTTTATCTTCTGGATATCACCCTCAGACCAACGGCCAGACCGAGCGGAAGATTCAAGAGATCTCACGGTACCTCCGTACTTACTGCTCCCAACACCAGGATACCTGGAGCCAGTATCTGCCGTGGGCTGAGTATGCCCAAAACTCCCTTCGCCAAACCACTACAGGCTTAACCCCTTTTCAATGTGTTTTAGGCTATCAACCACCGCTGTTTCCCTGGTCAGGAGAAGTCTCTGAAGTGCCCGCGGTAGATCACTGGTTCCAGGAGAGCGAGAGGGTGTGGGACTCAGCTCACGTCCATCTCCAGCGGGCAGTTCGGAGGCATACAGAGACCGCTAACCGACGCAGATCGCCTAATCCCGTCTATCTACCTGGAGACAAGGTTTGGCTCTCCACTCGGGATATCCGCCTCCGACTGCCCTGCAGAAAGCTGAGTCCCCGCTACATAGGGCCGTTCACCATCCATTCTCAGATAAATCCCGTCACCTACCGCCTGGACCTACCACCACACTACCGGATCTCACCCACGTTTCACGTATCACTGCTAAAACGTCACACTGATCCAGTTTCTCCTTCCTCCACAGAACCAGAACCGCCTCCCCCTCCAGACCAACCCGAAATCCTCGGAGACAACATCTACCAGGTCCAAGAGATCCTCGACTCCCGGCGGCGGAACGGCCACCTGGAATACCTCATAGATTGGGAGGGGTTCGGTCCCGAGGAGAGGTCGTGGATACCACGCAATGACATCCTGGATCCGGCTCTCCTCGAAGATTTCCACCGACAACACCCGGACCGCCCGGCTCCCAGAGGTCGTGGTCGTCCCCGTCGCCGCTCTAGGATGCCTGGAGTCACCCGTGGGGCGGGGGGTAGTGTCACACCCTCAGCTCGTTCCCTTAGCCCCAGTCACCATTGCCAGTCACCATCCACTCAATCTCCCATGCACCGCTCACGTGAACCGTCACCTGAGTACTGATTACCTGCACCTGCACCAGCAATCACCACACCTTTAAATACTCACCTCACTCATTCACTCACCGGCTGGAATCAAGCTTACATGGACGCTCTTTGTGGATCTTCTGCCTGCTTCTTGTGGACCGTATTGTGACTCTGTGGAGATTCAGTTACAGCGATTAAGGGAAGTGACTCTTTGTTGTCAGGCCTAGCTTTGTGCTTGAACTCACCTATTGATCAGTGCTTGAAGATTCACCGTCTGTGACCACACTTACCTGCTCTGTTGAAATCCTATGTTAATAAAGCTTCACGAAAGTACTTACCCGTCTTCTCCTCTCCTTGTGTGGATGTGACAGATAGTAAAGCTGAATTTTCTGAATCTTTAGTGTCGTAAAATACGTCAGAATTATCCTAATTTGGCGCTAAGGAAACATTTTTCAGTATCTCATTTGAAAGCAAGCATTTCGGGATTCTTTGTTGAACAGAAAGCATAAATCTTTTTCTACCATTGTGAAAATCTTTACTGTCACCTTTGATCAGTATAATGCATTCTTGGTGAATAAAATCATTAAATTAAAAAAAAAAAAAAATATATATATATATATATATATATATATATAATTGTAAAAAAAAATTAGATTTCTTTTCTTCCCATGAAAAAAACTGCTTTTACCAGTTGCTTGAAGGTATGTATCGAGAGATTAACTCATGTTTCCTGGAATATGTAAATGGTTGACGTCAATACCATGATTCTGAACTACAATTTCTGCAGCTTAGTTTCTATAAATGCCTGGGGAGTTTTTCTTTTTTATTCTTCTTCTTCTTCTATGATATTGTTTAATCATATCAGAACACAAGTGATGGCGATGCAAACTAAATCTTAGATTGCACAGTCGATCCCTACCGACAGGATTTGTCACAGTTTGATTGGTCCATTAAGACCCTGCAAAACTATCAGCTCTTTATCTCTTGGTAGCATTATCACATCTGACCACTGCAGAATGAGCAGTGACTGGCAGGTGATCCCATACTCTGTGGGCATGTGTGCACTGGGTATGGGAATGGAGGTTTCTGGGTTTTTCTCCAGGGATATCCCTTCTACAGCAGAGCTCTTAGCTCTACCCTGTGGGCATTGGTGAACCGTGGCATGGGGGGTTAATCATATTGTCCCTTAACGTCTGTGCTGGTGCTCTGAGAGTGGAATAGAGGAAAATGTATGGCCTCTCCTATGTGTGTTAGTGCCGCATGAGGGGCCAGAGCAACGCTTGGTCATCACAGATTGCACTCTTACGGTGCTCGGGAGAGATTACACTGGAGGAGAGGTTGAGGGTAGATTCAGAATTAAACAGAGCTGCACGATTTTGCCTGAAGCGAGAATGATTTTATTTTTATTTTTTTAAGTTTGCTCTCTTTCTAAGATTACTCCAACACGATGGAAGAATATGTTAAAGACAGTTAATGCAGTTGCATGTCAGTAAGAATTTATCATATGAACATAGTGTTAAAGAAAAAGTTCACCCCCCAAAATAAAATGTGCTGAAAATTTACTCAGGCCATCCAAGATGCAGATTATATTTTTTTTTCTTGATTGAAAGTCTTGAAATTTGGTGTTACATCATTTGCTCACCAATGGACCCTATGCAGTGAATGTGTGCCATTATAATGAGAGTTCAAACAGCTGATTAAAACATCACAATAATCCAATTCTGACATCACTGTAGAAGATCCATTGGTGAGCAAGTGATGTAATGCTAATTTTTCCAAATTTGGCCTAAGGGTGACTAAAATTTGAGCAAATTTTCATTTTAGGTTGAACTATTCATTTAACATTTCATCCTTTTCTCTTTTCTTTCTTTCTTTCTTTCTTGTTTTTGTACCAAACGTTATAGAATTTTTCTTGACTGTATTCATATTTTGGTATTTATTTTGACCTTTTTAGAATTAAACATTTGACAGAGTGTGCGCTAGTACAGTTTAATTCCATTTCATTTCATTTCATTTCATTTCATTTCATTTAATAATACAACAAACATTTTATTATTTCTTGTTTTCAAGTGGTAGAGCATTGTGTTAGCAAGAACTAGGATGGGGCTTCGAATCCCAGGGAACACATGTTAGGAGAAAAATGTTAGCTTGAATGCAATGTAAGTTAAAGAAAAAATAATAGTTGAGTTACATTATGAATGTTTAATATGTCTCTTTAATTATTAACATTCTTATCTTGTTTTGCAAACACAAATCAGCAAAGCCTATGATCATTTGAGCTCGCTATAGGTGTGAGCTCTTAATATTTTGTGACAACAAATAATGCCTTTCTCTCTTGCACTGGTCTTAACCTCACACTCATTTAAACAGTGTAACACACATAACGCACACACTGAAATCGCCAAATGTAGAACTGAAACCCATCCAAATTCACAGCATGCTCCAGGATTTTCACACATGCCCAGTTTTATGACTGGACAGTTAGCTTGCAGCCAAAATGTGACCGTGCCTGTATTGATTTACTGTCATTCATGCAGCAGGTGTGTAAATTGGCTGCAGAAGGGCTATTGTCAAAGCAATGACATGCTGGGGATGCCAAAAGGTAGGCAGAAATGTGGCATTCCAACAAGTGTTGAAAGCAGTGTATAATTATATAAAGAATTATATATATATATATATATATATATATATATATATATATATATATATATATATATAAAGAAAAAACATTAAAACAATCTTACAGATCACATTCTTTTGAGTCTCTATTAGTGTACTGTATGTATTTACTACTCCAAGGGCCCTATTTTAACGATCTAAACCCAAAGTGTGAAGCACAAGGCGCATGTGCACTCAGAGCGTGTCCAAATCCACTTTTGCTATTTTAACGATGGAAAAACGGTCCGTGGGCCGGAGATTGTGTACAATAGCTCCGCACGATAAGTCAGTTAATACATATGTGTGTGTATTGGCACGATTGTTCAATTAATTAGCCAATTTCATTCATCATTATAAGTAGTAATAGGCTGAATTTAAAATAGGTAGCGTAATTCTAATACACGCAATGACTATCCATCATTACATTTTTATATTTATGTAGCCTACACAATAATGTTCTTTTACACTGTAATCCTTTTGGTTTTAATATTTGACATGTTTGTGTGATGCACATCCCTGTGTGTAATAAGCAAAGTCAACGTGCACTGTGGACCCGCCCAGAGGTGCATTTTCTACCAATGCACTCAAAATATCCAAAAAAAAAATTTTTTGCAGTTAGTCAATGGTGCAGTCTATTTTCAGCTCCATAAAATAGTAATGTGCCTGAACACACCTCTTTTTTAGACCAGCATGGGCGCACAAATGGGCGCAAATGCATTTGCTAATTAAACGACATGGCGCTGGAGGGGGAAATGCGAACGACGCAGGACCGAAACTAGCAAGCACACTTGCCTTGCGTCGCATTGTGCCGGATGTATGATAGGGCCCCAAATGTTTTAAAAAGATAGTTACATTTTATTATTAGTTCAGTGATTAAAAAAAAAAAAAACCTCTACATTTTTGTGTTTTGACCCTCTGAGTCTAAGGGTATTTGGGGGGCCTGGAGAAGTTTTGTCATGCCCTTTTAAAGGTTTTGAGCGTTAAATGCGTCAAACTCATCTAATCTGCGGCCTATTATGCAAGTGTGCTGTTTATGGAGGCTATATCTTCAACACCAAGCATTTCTGCAGACTCTGTTGATATTCTCCTTGATTCCTTCAACTCAAAAGTTAAGAATGTTATTGATGATATTGCTCCAATAATAGTCAGTAAGAAAACAGACAGAAATCAGTTTGGAGATCAACAGCAGTTCAGACTATGAAAAGACAATGCAGAAGAGCTGAGTGGATGTGGTGGGCGACAAAACTTGAAATTCACTATAGCATCTATAAAGACAGCCTTCATGCTTTTAATGTGAAACTAGCCACAGCTAGACAGAATTTATTTTCAAACCTTAGAAACAGTAACTTAACACTCTTTTTGCCACTGTTGAGAGACTGACAACCCCCCGCCCCCAAGTCAGATTCCCAGTGAAATGCTCTCAGACATTTTCTGAGAAGATCATTACTATCAGGAAAGCGATTAGCACATCCTCAAGCAATGCAGAGGTCAGACAAATTTGGCCACAATATAAAAAAAAAAACTACTACTAAGTGTCTACTTTTGAAGCAATTGATAGCGAAAGTTTGGAAGAAATAGTGCATCACCTTAAATCATCAACCTGCTATCTTGACACACTTCCCACATCTTTTTTCAAAAGTGTGCTTAATTGTTTAGAAACAGATCTCTTAGAAGTGGTGAATGCCTCACTTCTTCACTTTCAAAAACTCCCTAAAAACTGTAGTTTGCAAGCCCCTCCTGAAAAAGAGTAATCTTGATAACACCATTTTGACCAATTATAGACCAATATCTAATCTTCCTTTTATAGGCAAAATTTTAGCAAAGGTAGTTTTTAGTCAGCTGAACAAATACTTAAACACAAATGGATACCTGGACAATTTTCAATCTGGTTTTCGACCGCATCACAGCACAGAGACAGCACTCATTAAGATAATAAATAATATTTGCTTACATTGTGACTTTGGCAAAATATAAATGCTGGTATTGCTAGATCTCAGTGCTGCGTTTGACACTGTCGATCATAACATACTACTAGAGAGACTGGAAAACTGGGATGGTACTCAAATGGTGCAGGTCATACTTAGAAGGGAGAGGCTATTATGTGAGTATAGGAGAGCATAAGTCTAAGTGGACGTCCATGACATGCGGAGTCCCACAAGGCTCAATTCTTGCACAGCTTTTATTTAGCCAGTACATGCTCCAACTAAGTCAAATAATGAGAGAGAAACCAAAGAGAACCAAATTGCCTATCACAGCTATGCTGATGATACCCAGATTTACCTAGCCTTATCTCCAAATGACTACAGCCCCATTGACTCCCTCTGCCAATGTATTGGTGAAATTAATAGTTGGATGTGCCATAACTTTCTTCAGTTAAACAAGGAAAAAACTGAATTTTTATTGCATTTGGCATCAAAGACAAAGTTCTCAAGGTGAATGCATACCTTGACTCTGGTCAAACAACTAAAAGTCAAGTCAGGAATCTTGGTGTGATTCTGGAGACAGACCTTATTTTCAGTAGTCATGTCAAAGCAGTAACTAAATCAGCATACTATCATCTAAAAACATTGCAAGAATTCGATGTTTTGTTTCCAGTCAAGACTTGGACAAGAGGCATGAAACTTTTTCATGCCTTTATCACCAGCAGGGTGGACTATTGTAATGGGCTCCTCAACGGCCCTCCCAAAAAGACCATTAGACAGCTGCAGCTCATCCAGAACGCTGCTGCCAGGTTTCTGACTAGAACCAGAAAATCTGAGCATATCACACCAGTCCCCAGGCCCTTAAACTGGCTTCCAGTTACATTTAGGATTGATTTGAAAGTACATTTACTCGTTTATGAATCACTCAATGGCCTAGGAACGAAATACATTGCAGATATGCTCACTGAATATAAACCTATATATATAACAGACCACTCAGATCATTAGGATCGAGTCAAGTTAGAAGTACCAAGGGTTCACACAATACAAGGGGAGTCAGCCTTTAGTTACTATGCCGCCCGCAGTTGGAATCAGCTTCAAGAAGAGATCAGATGTGCTAAAACACTAGTCACATTTAAATCTAGACTCAAAACTCACCTGTTTAGATGTGCATTTATTGAATGATCACTGTGCGATGTCTGAAACGATATTCACTGTATTTTATGCAAAATAATTTTCTATTTTTAACTGTTTTAAATTCATTTTAAATAAGTCCATTTTTTTTATCATTTCCAAAGTTTTAAAATTGCTTGTTTTTATTTTTTATTATTTTTCTTCATGATTATTTTACTTTCTTTTATGTTGAGCACTTTGAATTACCATTGTGTACGAAATGTGCTATATAAATTAACTTGCCTTGCCTTGTCTTGCCAAATGAGGGTGCCAGACCCCTCCCCTCAACCCTGCCTGGTAATTTGCACACTGTAATAGAAATTAGAAGCAGTAATGCATAGGCTCTTCATCATAACATGCCAGTAGTTTGTGCATTAGCTAATGTTGAAATAGCTCAAAATGATTGGTGAAGCTGTAAAACACATGCTAAGTGCATGTGGTTTGAGCCCCTGTGATCCTCTTTGTGAACTGAACAACACAACCATGAGAAGTTTTTCTTCAAGACTCATACAGGATGAGAGCAAAAAGAATTAAATCCAAGGACTTGAGGACCCTATCAAGGTGCGTCTGGGACACAATCAATATGTGAAAGGAACGAGCATGTTCTGGTATGGCCGTAATTCAGATTTTACTGTATCCAGGGTCTCTAATGAGCTTTACTCATCACTTTTTTTGCAGTTTCACCAGCAGCATGACTCATAAACACCCCCACAATGGCTTTACACAAAATTGCCATTCTCCTCTCCTGTCAGGTTCAAACAAACACCAGCTCAGCACTGTGAAAATTATCAATGTAGCACTTTGTTTAGACAAACAATGTTAAATAGAGCGGATCCTTTTCTGAACATTCCAGGTTTATGAAAAAAATCTAGTACACATGATGAAGGCTACAAGAGAAAGAGCCGGGTTACATCATCTTCCAGTCTTTCTCTTTTTATGTCAGACAAGAACAGTCCACTCTGTCTATCAAACCACTACCTACTGGGAGGAAGAATTGGCATCTGGCGGAGGCAGCAATTAATGTCTGCCGAAAGAGATGCTTTCCATCACCTCCCTTTAATAGCCAGCATGTGGAGTGCATCTCGGCAGATGTTACACAGGAATTCATTAACGCCGTTACCAATCATACGCCTCCCTTGTAAGCTATTACCCACAACCCTGGGTATGAGATATATTCTAAAACCAGCACACAACACTCCCCCGACAACTGTCATAAACCACATAAAACAACATGTGGTGTTTGAATGAGTGGCCCTTCCGGTCCGACTGGAGAATAGCTTCTGGAAAGAGAGAGGGACGTGGGACTGCTGCAGTATTTTAAGTAAAATTCACAATACAATAGAGTCTTTGGCTATGTTCATGCCACAGAAAATATCAAATATTGGTTTGCTTTTTTCTTCACATGTGACACAGATCTGTTTTTAGATTAATGGACCACTGTAAATACTCCATTCCCAACATATAAAAGTAGCCACATATTTTCATGTTAAAAATAAATAAATAAACACATATAAGAGCACTGTAAAATATTTGATTCGGAAGAGATGGTTGAATCTATGGCTGTCAGTACAGTGCAATATAATCTTTTTTTTTTTTTTTTTTTTTACAATTCTAACATTTTTAATTATGACTGCGCAGAGTGATTTTATTTTTATTATTATTATTGCAATGTCACATTATGGGCATTGCAGAATGTATCCATGATTATTATTTTTTGTCTGAATTACACACTAATCAACATGCAATTTGATGACGTCTGGCACTTTTTTACTAAAATTGCATCCATTTGTTTGTACCAGGGTAGGTTCATTTACACATTTAATTTAAGAAGTAGCTTTTTTTAGACCAGGGACTGATAGATAAATAGATAGATGGATGGATGGATGGATGGATTGGACGGACTGAGAGAGAGAGAGATGTACCCAGTGTTGGCAGACCAGCACCATAAGCTTTTTAAAGGGACATTTCCCCTGAAGCAACCTGGGTTAAGTGCATTGCTCAAGGCCACAATGACGAAGCCACATGGCTTGCTTCTTGTGGAGACCTTCTAATCACCAGCCCTAACCACTATTCCAAGGGCATAAAAAAAGTAAAATATACATATTAAATAAAACCTAAACATGCATTTCGATAGAAGTTAAAAGTTCAAGCACTAAAATTGTGAATAAAAAGTAAATAATAATCAAAACTAAAATAAAAAATAAACCTAAATAGTAACATAAAATATAATAATAAAAAATGGGAGGGAAAAACACATTATAAAATTACTTAAAGATTGAACTAAAATCAAAATTGAAGCTGAAAATATATAAATCAAAGCAAATTCAGAATGTTCATAAAAACGTAAATACTGAAATAACACTGGAAACAAACAAACATAAACCTGTCTGGCTGTTGAGTCCATACATGTTGATGATGTATGAATGCTGAGTGTCAGAAATGAATTGCTGATCATCATCATTCATCAACCAGGTTTATCCCTGATTTACAGTGGGACGCTTTCTGTTCAAGAATAGAGTTGTCAATCATCTTAAAAACCCAATCCAATGTCAGATCAGACATGAGACTGTGCCAGTGACAGATGGGGGGGGGGGAACTACCATACAAATGACATAAAAGAAGAACCTACTGTGGAAAAAGCCATTAAACAGCATGGAGCTGAATTAGTAAAACACACTGTATGTGTATGCAGTGACTCAGGAGGAGGGTTTAAAAGGTTGTTAGACTGTGTCAAATGTCAGTGTTTTTGATCAATCGCTAAAAAGCAACAGTTGAAATGAAGTTTTAGTCCATTTTACTGTGTATGTGTGTGTAGTTTTGCATGTGTGAGCGTCTGACAGCATTCCCAGAGTGGCCACATGGGAACTGCTGTCACCTCTAATCTTCAAGACCATTCAAACACCCCACAGTGCATTGAGCAGTGAAAGAGAGAGAGAATATGCAACCATGGTTGAGCTACAGTGGCTAAATAAGGATTTGACAACCAATATGGATCCTGTCATGTTCAGAGCGACAAAGGGAAGTCCAGATCACGAAATGTAAATTTTTGGTAAGATATAGGTCATTATTTCCAACTTTCACAATGTGGCTTTTGCTGGCTTCACAATATTCTTTAGAACCAGAATATCTCACGCTAGAAGTGATTTATGGATATCTGTACTCAGTTTTCTCTGCAGGATTCTAAAATATTGCCACCTCAGGAAGTACTTTATGTAGGGCCCAGATATCTTTTGTTTACACGTGTAAGTTTGCCTTCACACCAAAGGCTTTGCTATACTCACGCGCCCCTGTCTTCCATACCATCTAAAATGCCATTAAGCTGTCAGCGTCTTAAAAATGTGTGATTATAGATCTCTCCTCATATCTGCTGAAAACAGCTGCAGCAGTAAATAGTCTAAGGTTTCCTCTGTATCCTTCCCTTAGCTTCGTTTATTTTATTTTACTGCTTGTATATGTAAAGTAATGACAACAGTGTTCAAGCACAGCATTCAGCAGTGTAGTCCAATAGAAAATAAATAAAAATAATGTTTAAATGTTGCTTTTGCTATTGGCTTTTTAGGAATTTTAGATAAAAGTGTTGTTTTCAGGAACTTCAAAGGGATAGTTCACCCAAAAATGAAACTTCTATTGTCAGCTTTTTGGTTTACCAGCATACATCAAAATATACATAAAATGACAGAATCTTCATTTTTGAGTGAACTGTCCCTTTAATTTTCATAAAGCTGACTGGGAGCCTTTTTATTTAGGTCTGTGCATTTGTTTTAAAACTTCCCAATGTATTTGTCTAATTTTGTTAAAATAAAACTTCAGACTTAATACAATATTATATACTCATTTATTTACTTCAATTCTATGTTTTTCTAGCATATAATTGTAAGGCTTTATAAAAGCTTGCAGCAGGATTTTGTGTTTCAGCTTTGGTAAATGTTTTCAAAAATAAGCAAAATTTAGCAATGGACGATTTTGCCCTCAACACTTTATGATGGCCTTTCTTCTGCTTAAAATGATAAGAAAAAAAAAAAAAACTAATGGCAGTAATGTGTCTAATGCAGAGCAGTTCTTGAGCACGAGTTTTCTTTTCTTAAGCTTCTGATTGAATGAGTGGTGATGCCTATACTTTTTATTTCTTTTTTTATTTTTAATATTTAATTTATCATTTGTAAAAAAAAAAAAAAAAAAAAAAAAAAAAAAAAAAACTCAAATAGTTGTATTTTTTATATTAAAGTTCTTTAGATTGTATTATTTTTATTAATATATTTACTGTTGTTATTGTTTCTTCTTGGTAGCTCATATATCCAAATGTCCATGTGAGGACAGTGTCCTAATAACATTATGGACACAGCCTGATTTCTTCAAATATTCTCTCTGCCATTGATTCCACTTCATTTCAATTGGTGTGTGAAGTGATAAACAGTCCAAATAATGTCCCTGAAGTGCTGTAATCTGCTTAGAGGGAGAAGATGGGTGAAGAGCAGCGTTAATTTCATCAGAAAGCAGACTGACTGAATACTGGTGCCTGACGTTTCAGTCTGCTGGAGGAAAAATGACTTTCCTCTTCATATCATTATACACCAAAAATTCTCCCACAACGTCCCCTAATGAGAAAACTCTATTACACCCCACACAAAATCACTGAAACAAGTGTGTCTGCTTGTGTGTAATGGTGATATGCACGGATGGGGAATAGATAACGAGATAATTATGTTTATGGTGAGACGTCATACCTGATAAACCTCAAACATTCACACCATGGTCACGCCACAGCTCCCACAATGCACCGCCAACCACCTCTGCTGACCTATGACCTCTGCTTTGCCACCGCAAAACATACGGATAAAAAGCTGCGAGATGTGATTCACTTTAGTGGATGCTTTCCTTCTTTGAATTTGTTCAATTACTCAGTTTTTTTTTTTTTTTTTTTTTATAATTCAAGGCCAATGAAAAATGTAGAGTCCTTTGCTTCAGTGTTAACAAGGAAAGCTACTCTGCTTTCATGCAGCCATCATGTGTGCAGGATTTGATGTCATGAGTAATTTATGACGGGACACTTTGTGGAAACAAAAGGGGAAATGTTTGGTGGTCAGCACAGCCAGTCGCAGACAGGGCACCTGTTTCTACACCTGCATTAAATCAGGTGAGCTATTTGTCAACGTTTGCTCCGATATCATATTAATGAAGCTGGGAATCTGCAGTTATGAATTATGAACATGACAGGCCTAATTCTGCCAGACTTGTAATACAAGGCTTCTGGTGAGCTATATGTACTGTATGCGAGGAACCATTGCCGAACGTCAGGGCTTTGAAGGCTATAAAGCTGCAGGTGGCTACAAGGATTTATTTAGCCTCCTCACACACCCCAAACTTTAATTTGATTTATTGATCATTTTAAAGAGAAGATTACAGAGGCTTGAACTTTGTTTTTCTTCCCTGAGATTGGCTAACATTCTCCAGCTTTAATGGTTTCTTCAGGGTTATTGACTGATATATTATCCTCTGACTCTGAAAGCCAAGGTTTTCCGATGGTCAATTACTCTACCACTGTGCAACAGGATAGAGAAAAGGGAAAAACAGAGGGAGAAATTTCTTTCAGTGGTCTGGTGGTAAAAGACTGTTGTGTTTGTTATTTAGAAAAAATAAAAAATAAAATCCCCCTGGCTGAGCTATGACCAAAATCAGTTGAGAAGCAAACATTTAATCAATATCTGTTTGACAGAGCTATTCATCTGTTTACCTTTCATTGTATTAATGCAATTGAACTGATTTTAAACATGGCACCATTGTTATTTTTTTCATACTTCTCATTGCTCTGGCTTAAAAGATAGTTCATTGATTCACAGAGCCAGACTTTTGCATTACAATTTTTTATTTGTTCGTTTGTTTGTTTATGACGTTGATTTGAAATACATTATTGACAATAAATTGGTGCAGGAAAATATTTGGATATTTTATTACGCATACTTATTTCATATATTTTTTTAATTGACATTGCCTTTCCCATCATCTAATTCTTACTTAAAGTTATGTTTAAACACAGATAAAAAAAAAAATAATATAACTGTTAAATGTAATCTTTTGCAAATATCCAAAATATTACTGAGTATTCGTTACGATGCTTAAATTCTCTTGTATTGTTTAAAGCGATTGGTTTTAGTTTTTAGTGTTTTATAATTTATCTGTTAAAATGAAAATTATTACCACTGCTGGCCATTTCTAAAGTTTTAGTTTTTTCTTTTTAAAATAAGAGTACTATATTTTCACAGTTTATATTTATAGCGTTAATGATTGGATATCAGTCAAAAAAAAAACTGAAAAAAATGGAGCATGATATACTGTATCAATATGAAGAAAATAAATCTGATTATTGTAGAGGTGTTTTACCTGTATTTTGAATTTTACACTGCATTGCGTTATATTTTAGAGTTAAGAGAAATGTCCGTAAAATTAATTAATTAATTAATGGATTCTTGGCTGAAAATTACCAGAACATTTCACCTTCTTCTTCTTTCTTTTTATACAGAGTTTATGCTGGATATTCTTTGTTTTTGTTTTTATAGACATTTGATCTCAGACAATAAGATTTCATAATGCATGACTCTTAACTATTCACAAATTGTCACATAAACTTCAAATGTCAAGTGAAGGTGAGAGTTTATCTTCCTTTTTGCAATACCAGTATGCTTTGCGTGAAAGTCTTGCAAATGACTATTTATCTTTTATGGGGGTATTGTCCTATCTTTTTTATTGTACTGTAGCCGTGTGCATTCTGTATTAGACACAGTTAATTCTTTCATAAAGGGGAAAGCACTCAATTCTGAATAATTCATACAGCACAGGGGCCTATTAAAGGTTACAAGTTACAACCTCGTGAAAAAGAAGAAGAAAAAAAGAGGAGGAATTTATGGTCAGTCTCTTTATGCTTTCAGCATCTGCTGCTCCTGTGGTAGGGTTTCCAGGACTTGCCCTCCTGCAAGTTCTTGAGTCTTCTAAAAGGTCTCCCACATTAATCTTCCTTTTAATGTATTTAATTGAGATAAGAATTGAAAACCCCCAAGGAGAAGGAAAATTGGAGATACAACATTTTTCAGAGGGCTGGTGGCCAGAATAATGGAGCTCTAGGAGGTTTGCTGTAGGCCCCTGGTCAGCTCACAACATGGGATAGGAATGAACACAGCAAGACAAGAACTTTTATTGAAATTGTGGCTGTGTATGTGGTGTGTAATGGTTGTTTCTTTAACTATGGCCACTTTGACTCTTTGCCCTCTCCTAGGAATTTTACTCACCTTCAGGTCATCCAAAATGAAAATGAGTTTGTTTCTTCATTGGAATACATTTGCAGAAATGAAGCATTCCACAAGTTCAAACAGATCATAAAAAACCATCACAATAATCCACAAGTAATCCACACAACTTCAGTCCATCAGTTTGCATCTTGTGAAGTGAGAAGCTGTGTCTTTGTAAGAAACAAATTCATTATTAAGTTTTCACTAGAGAAAGCAATATTATGGATTATTATTGCTCCAGAAGGAAACAAGATACATTAAGAGCTGGGGGTGAAAACTTTTGAACACGATGAAGATGTCCAAATTTGTCTTATTTTGTTGAAATATGATTTTTTTTTTTTCATTTAGTTCTGCCCTTCGTAAGCAACAGAAGATACTTGTGTGTTTCCCGGTACACAAATTAAGTGTTGATCTTCAAATTCCAAAAGTTACCCCCCCCCCACCCCCACCCGTTCTTAATGCATCTTGTTTCCTTCTGGAGCATCAGTGAATGTTTGAATCTTTTTAAATAGTTGTGTTGGAGTGCCTCCATTGTCCTCAGTGTGAAAAGCTGTATCTCAAAATCATAAAGTCACTGCTGGAAAGGGTTCAAATATGCAAAGTTTAACTGTTCAGAACAAACAAGGGACTCATGCACAACCATCACAAAACAGAAAGACAGTCGTGGATCATCAGGTAACAGAACACAGTATTAAGAACCAAGGGTTCCCAAACTTTTGAGTGGGGTTATTTTAATAATTTCAGCATTTTTTTTTGTCTTGTGGACTAAATGTTAATATCTTTTATGTAAAATATCTTACTCGGGACAGTACTAAATAAAATATAACATGCATTTAGTATGATCTCTCTTATTTTTTGAAAATTACTCACATTTTCACAGATTCTGCAAGGGGTGCCCAAACTTTCGAGCCCCACTGTATATATATATATATATATATATATATATATATATATATATATATATATATATATATATATATATATATATATATATATATATATATATACATGACATCTTGGATGGCCTGGGGGTGATTACATTTTCAGCCAATTTAGATTTTTACTATTCCTTTACTATATACATGCATCACAGGGTAATTCTCTCTCTCTCTCTCTCTCTCTCTCTCTCTCCTCTAAAAGTCATTACCTTTTCCACCAACTCAAATTGCATAATTAGTTTAACAGTATTCTGTGATGGAAATAGCATTAAAAAAGACAAAGACATAGTCTGTCTAAGGCTAATTTTATAACTAGCATTCCATAGCTCCTAAAATAAATAAATAACACAAGTCATATTTTCATGAATTTTGCATAATTTGAAAAAAAAAAATAATAATAATTTGTTGCACAATAAAAATTATCAGTTGACCAATGTATTTATCTTGATTTTTCTTTATTTCATCATTTGTCACATCTCTTGACTTCAATGTGCTCTTGTTGTTTTTTGGTAAACAAGTACACAGGGGATTTTTGAAAGAAATTTGTTCTGCACTTTATCAAGAGCAGAACAATTCATTATAGTAAGGGATTTTTTTTTTTGTAAAATCAACCCCTGGGACATGTAAGTGTTCTAGGTTGAAGACACACCCCCATACATTTATGTAAACACGTTTACTCAGATACTGTTACACATGCATTTGTCACAGGTGCATCCAAAAACATGATCTGTACAAAAGCTCCAAAAATCAAATCACACAAATATCTAAACATCAAATTTATACAAATACAAACCTCCATGCACACACGCACACATAAACAAAAGATCATATTTGCAGTGTTAGTGCCAGGGGACAGTGCTTCAGAAGATCATTGGTGCCCTCTGCTGCTAGTTGTGTGTTTAGAGACAGTCAAATGGAGGGAACCCAGGGGGTAGAGAGGCATTTAAACTGTGTCCAAGCTCATGTGATGCTGAAAGGTCATTCTTTCACACACTCGTTTGAGGAATGATCAAAGCAGTTGTGGTTACCTACTTTAGATTATTTCAGTGTCTGCCTCACTTATACCCCCCCCCCCAAACCCCTCCCTTTTTTCTGCATGGAGGCATGGAAGTTTTGAGAAATGATCACACCTTTGATGGAAGTCCTGCAGATTTATCAGGAAAGAATGTTTTTTAAGAAGAGCGTCCAATGTAGCAGCTCATCTTACTGGGTTTGGCTGAGGTACAGAGAAACATTTGGCCACTTCCACCTGCAACATATGTATTTTTTGGCATCAACCAAGTGCACAAAAAACCTGTTTGCTTAAAAGCAAGAGAGTAAATACTGAAAATAATCAACACACAGATCCTTTTTTAGGTTGGAGTTAGTATTTTGATTTTTTCAAGTTCAAGTTCAAGAAGTTAAATATTTAGGTAGAAAATACTTTATTTTTGTACAGCCAATGAAATTACACAGAGGTGTTCCTGATACTGAATGAAGTGAATGACTCACATATATTAGAATCACTTGTTTCGTTCTCTATGAATCAGTGCTTTGACTGAATTGGAAAAATTATTTTATTACTCACTATAACTCACTAAAAAGCTATGCCCTCAGGAGGTCGTATTTGTCTGACAAATGCTACATCAAGTGTTGTCTCATTTCAGAAATTGCAGTTGTAATTACAGATTTATTTATTTTATTTTATTTTAATTATTTTTTTAGTTGGTTTTCTGAAATAATGATAAATGTGGCAACTATAATAATATAGTTTACAAAAGGAGTTGCTGGACACTTCATTTAATTACATTGTAAGTGTCTTCCTTTAAGAGACAAGTTTAAATTATTTTGTTGTAAATATGCTGTCATTTGAGCTTAGCCTATATTGAAAATGGAAACATTTGCTCAGGAAAGGCCTTAAAGAAAGAAAATTATGATTTTACTCTTTGAAACTTTTGTCTGAATCAATTTTTGACAACTTCCTGACCCTATTCCTCTTCGCAAGTCTGAATTGTCTGTCACAGTCAGCACAGCTAGACAGAGAGCTTTTAATCTCTCATTTAAACCTTATTTCCTCACTCCTATTTGCTATTCTACCTTATACCTCCTTTTGCCCTCATTTGACACTTCAGTGTCTCAATGATTCAACTTCAACGCCTCCTCTTCTTTGTTCCCCAGGCAGTCTCTGAATGTGACGGAGTCATGGTGGAGTTTGATTTGTGTTTGGACAGTTTCTCTCCAAGCTTATGGACAAGAAAGTAAATCTTATAGATCTGGGACAACGTGAGACTAAGTAATTGATTTTCATTCTGTGGTGAATTAATCCTGTTAAAGATAATACATCCTCTATCAATCTGTCTCACTTGCTCAAATTGGTTTAGAAGTGTAAAAAAATATGGATTTCCTGGAGATAAAGTTTTACTGCATTTATTTACTGGATGAATTTGCTATAGAGGTGAGTAATAAAAGCCTATCATTTGTTGTTGGATCTGTGGCCTAGTGGTTACTGCTCATGTTAAGATGTAGTGGTTGTGTGGTCAACAGAAGTTTGAATCCTGCTTCATTTATAAATAAAACAAATACATCTGTATAAATAATTAAATTAATGCATTTAGCAGATGCTTTTATCCAAAGCGACTTACAGTGCATTCAGGATAAAAAATTGTATCTAACACGTGTTCCCTGGGAATTGAACCGACAACCTTTTGCGCTGCTAATGCAATGCTCTATAATAATGTAAATAATATAGTCTCCACAAAAGTTCCTCAAATGTGGTTAAGAAAAATGTGTTATGCTTACCAAAGCTGAATTTATTAGATCATAGATACAGCAAAAAATAAATAAATAAATAAATAAATAAATAAAAAGGTGAAATATTACAATAAATAAAAAAAAAAACATATGTTTTTAATGTTTTAAAAATCTTTATCATCACAGTTGAAAAAAAGGTTGTGCTGCTTAATAGTTTTTGTGGAAACTGTAACTCATTTTTTTAAGGAATCTTTGATGAATAAAAAGTTAAAAAGTAACAGTAGTGTGTATTTACGTAAATAAGCATATAAAAAAATTAAAATCTTTATACAAAATACATAAAAGTTTTTACATTTGTATAAATTTATATTAAAAATCTATACATGTATACTACATGTTTATATATATAATTGTCTGTACATCTAGAAATGAACTGCCCAAACATTTTACAAAAATATTCCTATACTTTGCCTTCTACATAATATTCTGTATAATAAACCCCTGCTTAGTGCTAATAGATTTGGTCTTTAGACACATTTTTGCCAGATATACATCACATAGTGGCATTAAACTAAAGAGGAAGTGGCCATGAAGACATCAACGCAGAACTCATTATAAGATAATCACAGAAAGTCTAAAAACCTATCCAAGTCAGATGGCAGTTAGTAAAATTAAAGATGGCATTGTTCAAAATATAATATATACTAATTAAAGTGGCATCATAAATCCACATTTAATTAGATCCAAGTTTATTGAATAGGAACTTAAGAATTAGATTCAGTTTTGTGACTCTGCAACAGGCAAATATTTCGGCTTCAGCTGCCAAATCGCTATTGTTGGTTTTATCACATTTGTCAAATGATTGTTTCCCGTTTCGTCCAGAGTTCCATGAGTGGCCCATGTTGAGTTATTCAGGATCTCCAGGATTTCCATCCCATTAAAGATTAGCAGAGGCGTTCTGTTCCGGATTAGGTGCTCCTCCACTCACAGACCTCCTGAGGCCTGCAGATAAGTTCCCTGCTGGAAAGTGAGTGTCACGTAAATAAAACAAATTGGGAAATTGCTTTTTTTTGTTATTTGTATTTTTTTTATGTTGTTGTTGGATTTTTTAAGTTTGAAGTTCCCTTTGTACCCACCGCAACTGCTCGGAGGATAGCTTTGATTAAGTGAATATAAGAAGACGAGGGTAGAGTTACTTGCACGCTGTGTTTTGTGGATGATAGCAGAATATATATATATATATATATATATATATATATATATATATATATATATATATATATACATACATACATACATACATACATGTATATATATATATATATATATATATATATATATATATATATATATATATATATATATATATATATATATATATATATATATATACCATAAAATAAACCGATAACTTTATAATAACTGCACACTATTAATAATTAATTAAGCATTAGTAAACAGATAATTCATAATTTATAAAGCATTAATAGACAGTAATAATCAGTTTATAAATACAGATATAAATGTTTTATTCTTGATTTAAAAGCATATCTATAATGTGTAATTTCATACTGTATTCATGATCAATTTATCATTTCTCAATGAAGTATAGCATTATTTACAAACCAGTTATTTAGGAGTTGCCAGTGATTCATAAGATCACAAGAAATGTAGTAAATTCAGGTAGTTATAAAGCATTTAGTAGTGGTCAGTTAACTATTTATGTGAGCTCATCTAAAGTGAGGACTAGTTATGCCTTGTAAAGCATTTATAAAGGATATTTAAAGGCTCAGTTATCTTCTAAACAAAAAACAGAAACAAACACAACACAGGGATACAGAACATATTAACAGCCTTTAAATCTAATTTGTAAAAGCTTTACAAGGCATAAATAGTCCTCACTTTAGATGAGCTCACAAAAATAGTTAACTAACAACTACATGAATTAACCCTGAATTACAGTAGATATACATGTTAATAAACCATTTATTAACACTTTAAGTAACTATTACTATATGTCTGAAAAAAAAAGATGTATGAATGCACATTTTAATAGTTTATTAATCATTTACTTACAATTTCTAAGTGATCTTATGAACCACTGACAACTCCTTAATAACTGGTGTGTACATAATGCTATACTTAATTTAGAAATGATAAATTGATCATTAATAAAGTATGAAAACACAATTATTAAATACATTATAGATATGCTTTTAAATCAGATATAAAGCATTTATATCTGTATTTATGAACTGCTTATATCTGTCTATTAATGCTTTATAAATGATGAATTAACTGTTTCCTAATGCTTAACTAATGATTAATAGCATGCAGTTATTATAGAGTGTTACCAATAAACCATATACCAGTCAGCTATCTTGTATTCTTTTCGAACATTGATGTTTATTAAAGGAAAAGTTCACCCAAAAATTACTCTTAGGCCATCCAAGATGTACATGTAGTTTTTTATTTACTTTATCAGAACTGATTTGTTGGATGGATCCTCTGCAGTGAATGGGTGCCGTCAGAATGAGAGTCCAAAAAAGCTGATAAAAAACATCACAATCATCAACAAGTAATCCAGTCAGCATCAAATAAAGTCTTGTGAAGTGAAAAACTGTTTGTAAGAAACAAATCCGTCATCCCCTGTTGTACTTCAGTCTACAACAAAATTCACTGCCATGTTTGTTTAGAACTGTTTTTGACGGTTTTAATTTGTAAACTATGCTTATCTGTGCGTATTTCTCTCCTGATTCAGACAAGACAATTTTTCACTGGAGAAAGCAGTATTACGGATGGAGAATTGTATTTTAGCCTGAAGCAATAGTTAAAAGTAATTCTTAATAAATCTGTTTATTACAAACACACAGTTTTTCACTTCACAAGATGTTAGTTGGTGGTCTGGAGTCGTAGAGATTATTTGTAGATTATTGTGATGTTTTTATCAGCTGTTTAGACTCTCAAAATCTGTTCAGATGAAGAAACAAACTCATCTACTTCTATGATGGCCTGGGGGAAATTTCCATTTTTGGATGAAATCTCTTTCTTTAACATTATCAAGAACTGCCTGATAATATGCAAGTGTCAGCACATAAAATAATTTTGTAAAAATCTTTAAAAACTTTTGAGTCATGTCCAATATATAATTGAATTTGGCTTTTATTCAGGATTGGATATTTATGCATAGTTTTTGCTTTATAGATGTGGAACAATGACACAACTTGTGGCAGCACTTTAAGTGCCAGCCAGTGCAAATGAAGAGTGCCAGGATGTAAGTTTGGTTAAACTCGCTTTGGGTGTTCTGTTTATAATTTGGAGAGTATCAGACAATATAATTTCATTGGTTTTGGCTTTGGCACAATCATTCTGAACAGGGCATAAACTAATCAAGCAACTAGAGACAAAACAGAAAAGCACCAGGAATTGTGCATCTGAATACTGTCATTTATTTCCCTGAAACTTTCCACAAACGTAAAAAAAAAAAAACATGTCTGAATGGTCAGTGTGCATGTTCAAATATAGGCGTATTATATGTAATTCTGTTATTTTCCTGAAATCATTTCCTTACAGAGCCCGTAAACCTTTCTCATCCTGATGTCTCAGCTGCCAGTAAAAGTCTCAACAAGAGGGATGGAGGATAAGGAAAAATCTGTACATGAGCTCAAAGACTTATGAACCAACACCATGCACAGAAAACAAGAAATCAATAGCATGAAGGTATATTTTGCTAAAGGGATCCTGTGATAGAATCATCCTTTCTTGTTTTATCTAAAAAAAAAAAAAAAAAAAATCTGTTAGATTTATTATAAAAACAAAATTAATATTTTAATTTAGCAAGGGCACATTCAATTGTATTAAAATATATATTTTAGATGTTTCTGAATCCCGTGATTTCAAAGATTTCTAAAAATAAATCCTTAGCTATATTAACTTTCCCCACAGGTTATACTTTTACTATGCATGCGCAAGGGTTCACGACACCAACTTCATTTACATCTCTATCCAGAATGCCGGTGTTGTGCCAAGCACTTAAACAAATGCTCAATGTCATTTGTTTTATCAGTGTACAATGTTTTGAATTATTATTATATTCGCATTATCACCCTCTTCTATATGGATTCCATCTGATCTTGCACGTACCACAACTCCCTGTCACCAAATTGTCTCCGCTGTCGTAAAACCTTAACTGTGTGCATGCGTCAATGGAACCAGACGATAGGCTTAAATGTTTCCCGGCTTGACTGTTAAAAGCAGATGATTGGCTTTCCAGCGGGAGGGGCGGGACATGCAAATACAACCGCCATCTTTGCCGTTACGGGTTTTCCGTATATAGTTGTATTGAGGATTGAGGAAATGGCATGTCTCTTATAAATTGTCTCTGGCTAAATTGTACAATAAAATAAACAAATCAAGTTTTTAAGGTACATTGTGCATGTTGGGAAGCCATATGTGAACTGGAGTCAAGCCAAATCTAAATCCACCCCTCTGAAACCACACAAAAAGACTAAATTGATTTGTCTTGAAGCTTTGAAGCTTTACAAACAATACAACACATTTTACAAAACTTTTTTTTTTTTTCATTTTTTAGCTCTCATAGTGAAAGCAGATTGGCCTCACTAGCAATTCCCAAGTAATTGTGGCCTTTGACTTAAAATATTTAACACACACACACACACACATACAGTCTACACCTGTTACATTAGTATCTGGAGAACAAGGATATAATGAAGTCTTTTTTGGTGCAGAACTAGAGAAGACACTGAAATTACTGAATGCTTTGATGACCTTTGGCTCAGCCCATTTGGAATGTTAGTTCAATAACTATTACTCAGAACATTTTATAATGGACCCTAGTTACTCTCGCATTAAAGGGAAGAGGCTAAAGAGGACAGTAGCTGCATATCTTGCCACTCAGTTCGTACTTCTCTATTCTCATCCCTATTGATTTTCTGTGGGGGTTTTTAGACTACCTAGGGATGCCACAAGTGCAGATGGAGAACAAGCACTAAACGAGGTGAATGAAGGCTGAATGTGAATGAGTATACGCTCCCCTGTCTAAATATTAGCTTTGATTGCTGTTTTAACAGCTAAAGGCCTCAGAGGGTTTGGTTTGATTTTCTTCCCAAAAACTAGATAGCGACAAACAGCTTCATGGTACAGCATTACATTTTCTTGATCCATGAGGTCGTTGTGTACACTGACAGAAGATTGAATTTGTGTTGTTTAATCTAACATTAAATGCATTTTAAAACCCTGAAGATTTATATTGGTAAAAAGGATCCCTAAATCTATCACATATATTTTTGGAGTTAAAAACTTTGTAGGGAGGTAATGAAATACCTGAGTTATTTCAATTAACCATAAATTGGTGTTTATTTTGAATAAGTCTATCCAGAAAAATAATAAAAATAATAATTTATTTTGTGCACAGTCACAACATTTTCTTTTTTTCTGACATATTGCTTTTATGCATGCTTCTCAGTGTAGCACTACATGCACACACAAAAAGAGAGAAAGAGCAAAATAGTAAATGGGAGGAAATAAATTCTCTTCGTATAGACATCAGCTTTCTTCCAACTTCAGTGTGTTGGTTTTTGATCACGACCTGTTACTGGGGCAACACAGACCTATTCACAGACTTGGAACTGTCATGCATTAACCTCTGGTGCAGAGGGGATTGCAAGAATGGTGGAGAAGAAAGGGGTGGGGAGCAGGAGAGACAGTTAATTACAGAATGCAAATTACGTTGTCAGAAGAGCCATTCAAAAAAGAGTCTGCTCCTGCCTTTCAGCTCCTCCCCTTTGGTGCAGATTTAATAAGTGACTCTTTCAGACAGTCCTGCCTGTGGCTTTCAGAAACAACTGGAAATAATCTCAGAATGATGAACAGAATCGGATTGCCTCTTCCAGGCGTTGACAACCTAATTCATGCAAAATAGGGAGCTATGGGTAAAGCCATGGGCATGGGGCTATCTTCTTACAAGGGGGTGAACAACATCTACCCCTGGGCTTCTCTGAAATTTCTATCCCTCTTACTCTCTTTTTCTCCATAGCTCACTCTTTCTAACTTTAACTTCTCTCCATTTTTCCCACATAGTTTTTTAGCCCTTGAAAATGTTCCCCCTAGTAATCCTATAATTTTATTATTGAGTGGCAATCCCACTGCTTCATTTATAGACAGACATAAATCAGTTTCAACATACTGAATAATAACAATGTTGGAAATGAATTATTGAATACTCGGATGGCAGCTATACTGTAAATGTAAGGGCGGCTCTGAACAACGCATCTAATGTCATCTCAATGACTGGCTCATTACTTCGGTTAGCATTTGAAATAGTTTCTTTGATCAATAGCAAGGGGTTCACATACTTTTTTCCACTATGCAATATTAATGTTTTTCACTGTATCACAGATCTGTTTAAAACATGTCAGATGTTTTGTTCTGTCCATTTCAGAATTGTTGAAGAGAGAACACTTTCCGTCACCTACTAAAACTATTAACATTACTGAAACTGATGTTGAAGTGAAAGTGCTGTTTACTTTTCTTTTTTGCCACAGCATTGGAGAAAAAAAAATTGTGTAGTCAGTTTCCCCTGACAAAGCACACTATATCATAAGCTTGAGAGCTCTATTGTCAATGCATGCATGTCAAGTGTAGCTCTGACATTCATTTGAATACAATCATCTTCACTGAGATTTCAGTCAGAGGCAACAGCTGTTTTACAGCAATGTTAAATAGTGTATTTACATCTCGCTTTTACTCAGGGCAAAGTGTTATTCGGCGGTTAAAGTGGATATGGATCCCTGTGTTTCACACACTTTTCCTCTGAAGTGAAATCAATAGAGTTACATGAGCACCAAGCTCCAAACACCACTCATTGTGGATCCACGCAATAGCCACACAGACTTCAGTATGTGCTATGAAAGCTCGCAAGACTTTAAAAAAAAAAAGAGATTGCGGCTTAAAGAGAAAGGGAATTCCAATTACCCCCGTTTGCTGTCAACCATCATAAACCCATGTTATCTTAATTGTACAAGACAGGATGTTTTTAAATAAAAGCGAATCAAATAGATCAACACATTTATTAGAAACCCATGCAGGCACATATGAATTTGTAATTACTTATGCTAATACCCTAGTGATAGGGGGAGGACATTGAGAAGAGACACAGTTTGACAGAGGTGGTAAAGATGGATGGATGGATGGATGGATGAAAGGATGGATGGATGGATGGATGGATGGATGGATGGATGGATGGATGAAAGGATGAAAGGATGGCTGGATTGATGGATGGATGGATGAAAGGATGGATGGATGGATAAATGAAAGGATGGATGAATGGATAGAAAATGTGAATGGTAGCCTATCACTCAAAAAAAAAAAAATCTGCCATTGTTTAATCACCCTTCATGTCACTATAAGCCTGTATTTAATAAAAAAAAAAAGCAAATGAGAACTGATACTCTCGATGACAAAAAGCACCAAAAAAGTCAATATTCCAAGTCTTTTGAAGACTTAAGTTGACATTGTGTGACACGCAAACTGAAATTTAAGTCTTTGTCATATGATCTAGCACTCTTTGGCCCATTATGAGAGTTCACAAGGATTTCCCAGTCTTGAACGAACCATTCTTTTGAATCAGATTTTTTCACGATACATATTGTTTCAAAGTAGCTTTACAGGAGGTTCATGTTTCAGCATCACAAGAGTAAGAGTAATTTGTTACTATTGTTATGACAAGTGACTGTCAAAGTACTGTTCGTGTGGCAGAAATATATTAGTAAATAGAGTTAGTAAATAGTATCTAAACACAATTAATAGAACACAACTAAGACAGTGATAACATGCTGTGATCATAATGTAGGGTACATTTGTCACTTTGTATATTTATTCATAGCTGGCATCATCTAAGGTCCTCACTGGGGCTGGTGTCATCCCTTTAATACATAGCCAGTCAGTTGATCAATTGATTTCATTCCAACAAACTAGCCTGAGTGGGCCTATTTGCGGTTTTGGCCACTTGTGTTGATAATAAATCTCTGGTAAAACATGCATTTCTACACACTTTATAAGTGTCCCATTGGGCAATCAAAGTTCTACACACACTTGGGCCATATAGGAAAAACGTCATGTAAGTAGACATTTAGTCAAGTTCAAAGATTGACAGCAATTGTTCACAAATTGGACTGATTCATTCTCAAGTCAGTTGATTTGTTATGAATAGCATCTTACATTTCTGACTCTTTTACCACAGAAAACTATTGGACAGCTTCAGAAAACATAATAATATATAGCCAATAAATCGTATAACAGTTTTATGGTGATTTATGTCCTTAGGACAGCTTGACAGCCCATCACCTCATTCACTTTAATTTATACTAAAAGTTTCAGCCAGAATATCCAAAAAAAACACAACAACAACAACAACAACAACAACAAAAAAATTTGCAAATTGCACAGAAGAAAGAAAGGTGAGTGAAATGACTGAATTTGGATTTCCAGGTAACACTCTGGCCTGTCTCTGCATTGCCCCTCTAGAGAACCCGAGCCATTAAGGTAGTAATTACTGTTATCTGCCACTTGTTTTATTAACACGTGTCCTCAAAGAATGGAGTTCAAGCCCAGTTTGATAGGTCTGCAGGAAGAAATAATTATTTTGAGGAAAGCTCTTGTTATGCCATATAAAGAGGGCTTTACGTGGAAACACCCATACAGACCCTCACAATGAATGAGGCATTTGGTTAATGGAAGGATAGAAGCTTTTAAACAGCACCAGAAGATGGAGAAGATATGTGGGCAAGAAAAAAGGGGAGAGGGAGATGATTTTGGGAAGAAGTTTTAAGTGCAGACAGAGAGTTTTAAAAAAGGATCCACAAATGAAAAGAAAGGCGGGGGGAGGGGGGGGGGGACATACTGGTCCTTGTCTGTGCCAATAGCTAGTAATTACACGCCAATCATCCACCCTGGGGACAGCATGGGAATTAACTAAGCAGAGAAATTGAAGGAAAAATTCAATTAAAAATTGAATTAATACATGTTCTTTGGCTTTCCATACTGGTGTGAGTGGTTTTGAGGGATTCGGACAGAATGAAATCCTTTACCTGTGAAACACATTTGGTTCAGTTTTGTGCGTACGTGTGTGTGTGTGTGTGTGTGTGTGTGAACAAACATTTAAAAATACATCTTGAAGATAAACAATTTTTAAAACCGTGATAATCAGAATTCTTAATTTGCTTTTATCGATATGCTGTTGCCTTAACAAAATCTCTACATAATTGTATATTAGGCCATGCTGAAGTCTATAAAAGACAAACAATTAATAAATAAAATGAAAAATTAACTTTTATATCTCTCCAGGAGATCAAGGCATATTTATGCTTGACATATTAAAATTAATTATTATACATTTTAAAGTGTTATTGTCAACAAAAATTATTTGCAATTTTAGTCAGTAAAATTGACTGAAATGGTTGAATATGACATGACTTGAATATGAAATGTTTTGCATTAAAGGACATTTTTGTTAAAAGACAAAGACTGTGACTAAAAGCAAACCTAAAAGTACTGTAAAAATTAGCATTATGTGATGAAAAAGTGAGTCAGATTAGCCTGGTGTAATAGGCACTTCAGTTACCTGCTATGAGTGAACAGTTAAAAAATAAAAATAAAATATGTATTTGATGGCAGCAAGGGCAAGCTTTTCCACTGAAAGGCATTATTAACCACCTAATTGGCCGATAATTAAAGCATTGTTTGTTTGGCACTTTCGTTGTGTGCTAATACTGACCCTGTTCAATGATTAATGGCTCCATAATTTACATTTTACAAGTCTAATTATTTCCCCTCCACCTTCATTATTGCTGCCATGTTAATGGCGTGCTTCCTCAAAGGAAAGGTAGGTCCAGACTCATTTGGCATCCAGTGCTGTTTCTGCATGTCCTTAATAAAGGCAACTTTACTGTTGACCAAAATCATCTCACCTAATCATCCACATTATTGTAGAATGTCCTCTTATTGTTGAATATGATTCATCGGGCTGATGGGGGTCAAACAGCAGGAAATGGTGTAAGAAAAAGTCTCGAATACATTCTTTCCAGCACCTTTAACTGTGGACGTAGATTTGTAGATGTAATAACTGCTCTGTCATTCTGCTAATCATGTTCCCCGAGTCTCTGTCGGCCCCCAGCAGCGGCTTGACACAGAAATTAGTTGCTGCTGAATAACTTTTGAGTGTGTATTAAAGCATTTAAAATCAGTGCTGACAGTTTAATCTTGTCATTTGATATATCTCCATTGCAAGAGACTTGAATTGAATAATAAATTTGTGAATTTGTTATTTTTACAAAGAGATATAGTGACAAAAACAGTTTTACTCAATTGTTTGTGTGAGGCTGCATTAAAATACAGTGCAGTAACCAGACGTTTCTGAAAAAAACAAAAAACAAAAAAAAAACATATATACATATTTATATATATATACAAATAAATATATATATATATTTATATATATATACATATATATATACAAATAAAAAGAGGCTCTCTTTAATAGTTGGTGTCTATTTAAATTTAAATTATGTGCAAAGATTATGCAAATAAATATTCTAAATATATACAGCTTTCATATTTAATTCCTCTGAACTACTACACAAATATTTGCATATTTACATAACGTAGCTCCTTCAAATCTGTAAAAGAAGAATAAAAAAGACGTTAACCAACCTTTCAAAAATTAAAATATGGACAGGGTCTATATAACAAATTTGGCTCTGTGGGAATTTAACAATGATGTGTATTTTTAAGTCCTGTTATATCCAGCTCTTCAAAATAATCTTGGTGAAGCTGCCAAATGAGAACATATTATGAACATGTGCCTCAAAATAGAAATATCAATGTCTCTGCTTAATGTCAGGGTTTTCTTTTTTTTTCTTCTTCTTCTTCTTCTTCTTCTTCTTCTTCTTTTCACATTCATGTACTCAGGATCCAGACAAACACAAAGACCACTCTAATGACATGTCTGTCTAGCTTACAGCAAGTCTGCTTCGCCCATGTCAAAGTGCGCTTCACAAGGCCTAAAGGTTTAACAAATCCAGTGATGAATAATTATGTTGTCAAACACATATGAAAGTCAATGGAAGTGAGTTAGGTTCAGGAAAGACAGTAACATTTCTAAATGATTTACCCAATGTGTGTGTGTGTGTGTGTGTGTGTGTGTGTGTGTGTGTCATGTGGACACACACACTCTCATTCTAACAACACCCATTCACTGCAAAGGATCCATTGATGAGCAAATGATGTAATACTGATTTACTCCAAATCTGTGCTGATGAAAAAACAAACTTATCTACATCTTGGATGCCCTGAGGGGAGTACATTTTGCAAATTTTCATTTTCATTTCAATTGTTCCTTTAAACAAAAATACTGAGAATAAAAATGCAAGTTATTCACAGTTCAGTTGGTATTAAAAGCTGACGTCATGTAATAAGTTGGATCCATACAGTAGATAATGGTTTTACCTGCTGATGATGCTGATGATTACATGCACTTGCATAACCAGGGGAAGTACTAAAGGTGAGTAATTTCTGAGATCATTCTTCACTGAAATCGGTTCCAGTGCTCCTGTTGTCTACATAACCTCTGCTTTCATCACTGAGCCGGAGCTCTGAATGGTTCTGTAACATTAATTATGCGATTCCTGCCCTGGGCTGCGCTGCAGGAATATTCTTTTTGTCTGTATTCCTTTCATTTGGCATCTGAACAGATTCTTAATTTCTGATGTACAAGCTGGTGTTCACTCCATTCATCAAGTCACTATGTTCTGTCGTTGCTGTACTGAGAGAGTGGCAGCAATGTTATTTTGCATTGAATCCAGTGATGTGCTGCAGGTATATAGACCTCGGATCGGTTAATTTAACACTGGGGATGAGCTGAACAGGGAACACATGAACGAACTCACATGCAACAGACTGAAGACGATTCCTGTCAACACTAGCTGTTCACACTCTGTAATAGAGTCATCAATGATTTCGAGCAATTAATTAAAGAAAACCCCAGGCTTCAGATCTAATTGGAGTGCAGTGAATGAGTTTTCAAGAGCTACAGCTCTTCAGATGTCATCAATATTTCTGCTTCATTCAACTTGGGGAATAACTAGCACGTAATGTGTTATGTCAGATAAACGTTATTCCAGCTTTGTGAGTAAACATGAAAGAGTGTAGGTTCTGCAGAGGAAATATTGTTTGTGTGTGTGGTTCAATTTGTAAGCAAAGCTCAGCAACTCTTTCATGCACAAGGCTTTTAATGAACAAATGCTGCTCAAATTGTGTTACTTTTCCTGCCTGCAACCATTGTTATGAACAGAATGTTCAATAGAGACAAACGCACCCAAAAAGGTCCTTCTTAAGATACTAAAAGCACTTCATTAACTTGAATTTGCATGACTAACCCTTTTCATGTGTCATCTGATTATCACAAGGCCAACAGACTGTAGACAGTCCATTCCTCACAATTACTTTCCATAAAGCCCCTGAGACATCAGAGGAGGAGTCTCCTCAAGAAATGGCCTTTAAATTGACAAGACTGCTTATTAAAATCACATATAATGATTTCTACAAGAATTGGCAAATGCCTTTCTATGAAAGCTTGTTTCCACCACTGAATAAAAAATAAAAAAGCTTTTACAAAAGTTTACATCTCGCATTTCTGACTCGGAATTGTGAGATATAAACACAATTGTCAGAAAATCTCAGAATTGTGAATTTGACTTTCTTACCTCAAAATTGGACTTACAATTACGAGTTTATATCTCACAATTCTTATATTCTGCATTTTCATCTGTATTATATTACAAACTAATTTGGGCCGAGGCTCTGGAAGTGTTATATTTCTGTTCCTTTCTTACATTTGTGCAGTGATAAAACACCAGAATAAACTTAATTTGAACTGATTTTTACCTCACAAAAAATGCGAGACACCATGCGACCAACACATTAAAACAGCCTCAGTGGAAGTCATGCAACAAGTCAGTTCTTGCGCTTTGTAAACACACTTACCACAGACCAATCAAGTGCGGCAGCCGGGGGGCGGAGTTACCGTCTGAGGCATTTCTTCTTCCATCAGAGTCCTGTTTTCTCTTCCTTCACCAGCACCCCCCATTCTGTTCATGTGTGAAATGAGCAAGGGTCTTATCTCTTAGAAACACAACCACTGAGCCAGAGGAGACACAAGCGAGAAAGAGACAGCACAGGAGGGGTGAGGGCAGAGAGTGAGGGAGAGGGAGCATTTGAGAGTGTTTTTGCCCACGTGGGCTGCACACTAATAGGCCACGTTTGGTATGCCACAGGCCACACGTTTATTTCCAACAGCAAGCAGCAATAACCCAGACGAGTATGAGCTCCATACTGCAGACATGAGCTGAACATACTGAAACATTCAAGCGAAGTCCTGAGTCTTTTTTTTTTTTTCACCACAGCACTGTTTTGTGATCATTTTTGTCCACGAGGTGGTAATTTTAATAATTCAAGGGCTGGAACTAATCGAAAAGGGCATTCTTTTGTGCTTTTAGACTGAAATACATTCAAGGAGTGAGACACAGAGAACTAGAAGAGGGAAAAGCAATAAGGCATCTGTGTGAAAAAGAAAATCGAGTGAACTGCAAGGGTCTCTGAGTGGGACATGGTTTTATTACCACAAATCTTTTCTGCTTCAGCCTCTGCTGTACAGTGATGTCTGTCTACAATGTCTGAGTTGAGAAAATTGCTTCCTTTTCAATGACAAACTCCATTGCTTCTCAGTAAAGGGCTATTAGAGGTGTTGCTACAGAAACAAAAACATATACAAACCCGTGCTGACTTTTGGGGCTAAAAGCTAAAACTATGGTGGGGTTAATAAAATGGCTAAATACAAGGTCAGACTTAATTTGTAAGTGACTTCTAGATTTTATTTTTTTTTTAAAGTCAGGAAACCACTGTCAATGATATTGTGCTTGATCAGAAATCACTTACCTATGCTATGAGTAATTGTCAACGTATGATTTATAGATAAAAAACTTGCAAATTTTATCTGAAAAAAAAGAAGAGAAATATCTGTTTCAAAGTCTAAAAATAATGCCCAGCTTTAATTTGGAGACCATTGTAATGTGACATTTAAAACTTGTTATTCAGACTTAGGCTACTTACGCCACTGACAGACAAGGCTCTATTAATTCTATACAGTGTATTTTTAGATATCTCATTTGAATTTTCTAGATAGCAGTTATCTTTTCCTCCGCAGGTATTCTTAATGCAGGTGTTAGCGCTCAGCCAGCAGACGTCAATGCTAACTTGTTTCTGCGTGGGAGATGCAAACTACTATCGTCATTGCATTAGCATGGCATAAGGGCAGAACACCCACACTGGTTATATGAATACAGAAACAGAAAAAAAAAAACATCTACAGATGGCCCATGAAATGAGAGCACACCATTATTACCATACTAACGTCTCTATTTCTGGAGTAACAAAGGAGGCATTTTTCAAGGGTTCTTTTGGCTCATCCTTGACTCAGTATGCAGTCAGGTGTTGTAATGTCTAAAATACGTCAAGCCTCTGACTCTTTGCGAAGTCTTTCAAAGCGAGTTACTTAATTGTCACATGTAGCATACATCTCAAGGTAATTAAATAAGTGGGGTGGGGGGGTCATTCAGTGATTCATTCAGTGTGGCATAATTATGTTGAAATGCTGTTGAATCTGAAGTCCTTTAAATAAATCCAGTCAATAGAGGAGGCATCAGTGATTCACTGCTGTCACATATTCTGAGAACTAAGAATGCGTTGATACCACGCTTTGTGCTTGCTTTATAAAATGAGTCATATTGTTAAACCAAAAGACTTCATTGAGAGTTATTTTGGACACAACCTAGGCAGTTTGATAGTCTTGATAATTGAGTCTGTCTCCCTCAGTAAACTACTATACAACATTGTGGAACATGTTTGCTCACTAAATGAAGAGGTGCTGCCATCTGATGGTAAACTCCAAGAGTTTCCTGTGTGACAGCTTACTATTGTTGACTGGATTCAGTTAGAAGCATATTACACAAACACACAACAAGAACATAACGATTTTCGATATTCAGGTGAGAAATAATGGCAGATATACTTTTACAATCAAGGAATAAACTGCTTTATGAGTCAACGGATTCATTCTGCATTATTAAAAAGCTAGTTTTTTTTTTATTCACTTTAAAACTGTTTTCACAAGCAAATGCAGAATCACATGAAACTCTTTTTCATCATAACAAAATAGGTTAGCCTACACTACATTTCACTTAAATGAAGATTTCAGTTATTTTAATAACCATTTAATCAAATAATTAATCAACTATAGTAATTTGGTCATTTTCATTTGTTATTTTTGTGTGTTTGTATCAATATCTGAAAGTCTTTATCAGTTTGTACTTTTGAATATACAGTTTGTACAGTATAAAAACCATTACGCCTATGGGATGTCCCCACTTTTCACAAAAACAAACGTGTGTGTGTGTGTGTGTGTGTGTGTTCACTGCTGTGTGTGTGCACTTTGGATGGGTTAAATGCAGAGCACAAATTCTGAGTATGGGTCACCATACTTGGCTGATATGAACATGAGATTTCAAAGTAGATTTTTTTTCTCCTTCCATTTGTTTCCAGGCTAAAATGTTGGATCCTTCAGTATACTATGAGAATTTCATAGTACCGTATATTTCATATAGCTAAAATTCCTTCCATTACCATGGGTGCGTTTTTTGACTTGGTGAAACACCTTACCTTATAATAAAGTTTCTGTGACTCTAATTTAGTTAATCTTAATTAGTTTTCAAAAGAATTGCAATCCTGTGTGCAGTTGTGTGATGGAAAATCATATCTCTTACAGACAAAGATACATTTCATCAAGTGATTCTGCAGACCAGGGAAAATGCCCCTCACATGAGATCTACAGGACTTCTCACACAAAGTAAGTTTTAAGATCCTCTTTCTAGACAGTGATTGGGTCATTTCAGAATTTATCAGGATAAAAAGCAAATATGTGCCAGAATGTGCTTATCAATGATATCCATGTCATTATTTAATTGTTCCAAATGTTTTCAACATTTAGATGTGTTTTTTTTTTCTCCCCAGTAACAGGGGTGAGTATTAAAGGGACACTGGTCTAGACAAATTTCCACTCATACTTGCTGTATCCTTTGGCTCAGTATCCCTTTTAAGGCTTGGTCCTTAAAATTATTTCATTAAAGATTTTATCTCACACATTGGTTGCTCACATTCATAATAGACATGAGAAAAATATCCAAAGAAAAAAAAAAATCTCAATTTGTCCCATTGTGTGTCTCTTTCACCAGTTCTGCGCTCCATGTACTTTTTGCAGTTTGGTCAATTAAAATTTTATTTCGAAATATATATATATATTTTTTTTCAAATAAACACTTTGATAATGATTTTTTTTTTTAGTTACAGTGTGTTTTATTCCAACTATTTTACTAATAATTGTAATTTTGTGTAAAATATTTTCATTTTGTATGTGACACATCTACAGATCTCCCTGACATACCTCAGCGGGCACTAAGTGAACTCACTGCGGCAGACCGATTGGCCATTTATGATCATGTGATCCAAGAAGCCAGTCAGCAGAGTGCAAAGAGAGAATCCAACAATGAGGATCTTTATGTAGATCTTGTTGCAAAGCTTAAAAAATGGTACTTGAATTGCACTTACAGACCACACATTAGCCCTCACTAAAGTGTGTGTTTTAGTCATTGGATTGTTTTAGTCTTGATCAACTATTTGTTTCTGTGCTTGATTTTCAAGGGCCTTTTTTTTACCAAGCGGATGCAATGTGATTTTGATTTATTTATTTTAAATGCTTCAAGTGTAAGCATTTCATATAAATACATTCTCAGGTCAATTTCATTTATTTCATAGTATTCTAAGCAGTAATAAAGTGATAATGTCTTATTATTATATATTGTATTATAATAAAAAATTCTAATTAGACAAACTGAGATAAACCATATATTGTCATAGTTGTGTGTTTATTAGTCACATTGAATTAATGAAAGCAGTTAAATCTTCTGTTTATTCAGCAACCACTATAGGCATTTCCTGGGTTTCTTCTACAAGGTGTATTTGGAGTTTCAGTGGGAGAGCGCCCTCTGGGCTTCGGATGGAGATTTACTGCGGATCACAGAACCGGGATTCACTGAAAGATTCGCATGACAATCGCAGCTTCTGCCTAATTGTGATTTATCACCTTTGCGATTTAATTTTGATTAATTTTGCAGCCCAAATTTTATACATTTTCCAGGCAATGCGGGACATCCATTCTGGAGAACCAGGCAGGATTTGGAAGAAAAAGAAGAAGAAAAAGAAGTCTTGAAATGTGAATATTTAGAGATATTCTGAGTTTGTTCATTCTAGTGTTTTTAGGTGTGTGGATGGTGTGCTACAATACAATTTGACTCAAATGTTAGAAATGTTTGATTATGTGCTTTTCTTGCATTGTTTAACATCCATGCCTTGATTGATTTTTCTTAACATCATCATTCAAAGGATTGGGAATGGTAAGATTTTTTTCAAAGATTTTGAAAGAAGTCTCTTAAAATCACAAATGTTGCATTTATTTGTTTAAAATACAATACAAAAAAAAACAGCGGTAATGCAAAATAATATTACAATTTAAAATAACTTTTGTCTATTTTATTTTATTTTTTTAATGTTTTAATTTGAACTTTCACCAGACATTATTCCAGTCTTCAGTGTCACGGGATCCTTCAGAAATCATTCTAATATGCTAAAAAAAAAAAATTAAATGGTAAATGGACTGCATTTATATAGCGCTTTCAACAGACCACATTGCCATCCAAAGCACTTCACAATTTGCCTCACATTCACCCATTCACCAATTTTTTTGTCAACCTTTAGCAGTTCACTGGATATGTCCATCCCTACTTTCTGTTGCTAAGAGAGAGAAGAACTGACTAAAATTGATTTTGAGAATTCTGTTATACCAATGACACATTTTTTCCAAGGAGGTCAAAAGGTCATAAAGATCACAAAGTCATAGCTTGAATTTCAGGTTTTCTTTAGCCTTCACTGATTATAATAGTGAACCATTTATATTACAGATTTTTCTTTTAAATAAATTATATATAACATTTTATTTAAAGAATGCTGTTGGAGTAAAGAATAGTGACATATCTGATATGACTATTATATTTACAGTGCCTTTTATTCTTCACTACTCTCTGTCCAGTGGAGGAGTGTGTTTGTCTGGGGAAGGCTCAGGTATTTCTCACCCAGCTGAGGAGAGGTGGGAGCCTGGGAGATTCTGGTGAGGGTCCAGGAGCTTTCATCCGTCTCAACACAGGGGGACCGGCATCGCATGCAAGCAGGGAGAATGTTTTGAGGGCCACTGCAGTCCCTCACTGAAAGAGTGCTGCCTGTGTTCTGGAAAAGACCCCCTGACTGCACTTATCCAAGGGCTCCGTTTCAACACAGCGCCTGGAAACCTGACCAGGAGACTGCTGACCATGGGAGCCTCCAGGGTGAAGGTAAGATGCAGGATGGGTAACTAGAATTGACATAGAATTCAGGAGGGAATTATATTTGTTTCATATATGAAAATAAGGAATCAAATAAACTTTATGTTCATGCAGTCGCTTCATGTAAAGTGTTATCAGATTTGTGTTGGTTGCTTTCAAGAATGGTCTTATTACAAATTCACTTCATTTGTGTTTTCATCCATTGAAAAGTTAAACAGTTTGTTGAAATCGTACTTTTAGGCATGGCGTGCTTATTTTTATGTAAGACTGTCAAATAGTAGTAGGCTACCAAATGCATAGTAAAGATATTACCAGCTGCAGAAATAGTTTGACATGTTTTATGTGCCTTTCAAAGAATGTATTGTTTGTTTTATATTACTTAACGTGTGCTGTCAACAACCTTTTATTTTGGTTACTTATCCCTTATAAATCATGTTACATAAAAAAAATAATAATAATTAATAAGCACTTGTAAATAATCTCATATGTGGGTTAAACTTGCCAGATTTTAGTACAATTATAATATACAACAGCCTCTGAGGGTCATTTCCAGATTTGAAGCCGGTGGAGATGATGGAAACGTGTGTATTGCTCATGCTGCACCTCAGTGTCCCAGAGGACCTGTGGGTTGGTGAGGAACCCAATGCTGTGCTGGTTTCAGCCATTAGCTCCACCCCTCAGACTGCCAGGTGGTGGAGAATTCAAAGACATTTGACTGATACACAAGCTGTTTGGTGTTCTTCGTGTTCCCTTGGTCTTTATTTTATTTTGTATTTTTTATTTTCGTTGACTTAAAATAGTCCTGCCGTGTAACAAATACATTTTCATAACAGCGAATGTGAGTTCGTGTGAATTGTTTGTAGCCTACAGTACCATTTAAAAGTTTGGGGTTGATAACATTTTTTGAAAGAAGTGTTTAATGTTCACCAAGGCTGCAGTTATCTGATCAAATATTCATGATATTGTGAAATATGGTTGCAATTTATATAATTTTTTGCTGGTTTAAAAATTTATTCCTGCAATACCAAAGCATAATTTTCATTAAACCTGACTCCAGTCTTCAGTGTCATTTGCCACATGATCCTTTAGAAATCATTTATATATGCTTATTTGGTGTTCTTATTATGACAGTTGAAACCGTAATGCTAATGTTTCCCCATCAATATTCTATGAAATAACAGCATTTTTTGATAGTCTTTTACTTCTTTTTTTCACGTTATAAATGTATTTGTTGTCACTTTTGGTCACTTTCTTTTTTTTAGAGTAGCAGTCTAGTCTAAAATGTGATAGCAGCCTGAGAACTGAAATGCAATGCAGCATTTATATCAGGGGCGTTTCCTTTGACGAGGCAAAGTAGGCAGTATATATATATATATATATATATATATATATATATATATATATATATATATATATATATATATATATATATATATATATATATATATATATATATATATATATATATATATTATCGGACCTCTTGGAACTTGAATTAAATATCCCTGTTCTAAAGCATGCCATTATGGGTAATTGAAAATTAATGTGGGAAAGTCAGAGGAGCCAATGCCTGATATGACTGATTATGTTTGGCTGTGATTGGTTGATGCGAAAAATCCCACCTTTTGTGTTCATGCGCAATTGTCAAATCAATCAGAATCAACAATATAATTGCACTAATGTGAAGATTAATTTAAAAAAGGTGAGTAAACAATTCACACACTTAATTTTAACCACTTTGTGACATCAAAAAAAAATAAAAATAAAATAAAAAAAACCCTTCAAAGGCATGAAAACATGATCTGTGGAAGTTTTTAGTGAGTAATCAGCTTGGTGAAATTTGAAGTAGTGACTAAAAAATATTTACAGCACCGACATAAGATGACTGGTGATCTAAAAAAACAAACAAAAAAAATAGGTAAAAGTTATTTTTTTTTTTTTTTTTTTTTTAAACGAAGAGCTGAACATAAGTTCAAAAATAAAATATATTGTTTAAATTGTTATTGCCTTGAGTTATTTTGGAATAAATGTAGAATGCTTAAAAACACTAACTTGATGAGATTTAACTTGGCTTTAAAAAATAGAAAACTGATTACATTGTTAATGTAATAAAAATAATTTTTAAAAATATGAATGTTTATTTACCAAAAAAACAATTTACTGGGACATTATTTACATTTGATTAAAATAAATAAATAAATAAACATTTCACTTTGATGACTTTGCCTCCTCATTTCAGAACACACCACTGATTAACATGTTCTTAATTGGCTGGCTATTAAAAAAATAATAATAATAATGGAATGTTATACAAAGTGCACAAAAACATAAGCCCACTGTAAATGTCAGTAACCCGCAGAGATGGCAGTTTCATGCCTGTACTTCTCTGGTATTTTTGTAAGGTGATTTCCTCTGGGATTCTCAGCAATGTGCTGCTGTGTTTAATAATAACCACTAGAGGGAAATTTACAAGCTGCAACATTCTAAGCTCCTACTAAAATGCTACTAATTCCTGATCATGTTTATTTGGGTTTGTATAAAAAAAACGTTTTCTCTCAGCCGTTTCCCTGCATTTTTAATAAACCATTCTGTCAACATGGTTTAATTACTATCGTTATGTGGAAAATCAGTTATTTCTCCTATAGTAAAAAAAAAAAAAAAAAAAAGTATAGCCTACATTTTGGTTTCATTGTAGCCAACTGATAAATGGTTTTGAAAATCTAGGCATGGTTGATAAATTGGTATTGATTTAAGTAGGTCATTCAAAGTTGTATTTATTCATATATATATTATATCAGCTAGAACATGTTCCATGACCTCATTAGTGACGCTTGATCTAATCACATGAAGAAGTGTGAAACAGGAACTGGGTTAATTTAAGCCCAGAGTTTTAAAAAGACAACAACATCATATTTAATTACTGCATATTTGTTCCAGCGAGCGAACAAATGAACAAGGAACTGAAATAAAGTAATGATTTCAAATCAACCTTAAAAATCCACTTGTAAATAAGGTGATAGTGGTAAGGGAATCCCCAGTTTAAAGAAGTTTTTGAGAAAACACACCATAAAGGGGAGACCCCTTCCACTGGCCCAGTTGCGAAAAGGACAGCCGTTCACTGTTCTTTATGTAAACAGATAATCCTTATCTCTAATACAATTGTGTGAATTCATTTGCAAGACTGCATTTATATTTTTTTAGAACTTTACCTGAACTGTAATGAATTCCTCTGCTTGTGTTTGATGGAGTTGTTTTGTTCTGATGTCAGGTTTGGGCTGTGTCACTCTGCTCTGTGTTCCTTCTGTGTGTCCTGCCCTCTCAGGCCCAGCATGATTATTCTGGTTTACTATCAGGTGAGACTATCACATCTCCAACATGTTAACATTGTTAGATAATAAAACTTTAAAATGGCCGAGTGACATTTCTTAATTGGACTTTCCCCCTCTCTTTTACAAATCACAGGAGAAGAACACCTGTATGAAGGCTCCTTAGTTGATCGATATGATGAACAATCTGGAAACACTCACAGTGGTAACTGAGATGTCACTGTTAATACTAACCCCCCCCCCCCACCCCCCCAAAAAAAAACAAAAAATAAAACAGATGTTGTTCAGAAGTTGAATATTAACTACTGGTGTCGAAAAAAGTGCTAATTAATATTATATATATATATATATATATATATATATATATATATATATATATATATATATATATATATATATATATATATATATATATATATATATATATATATATATATATATATATATATATATATATATATATATATATATATATATCCATTGGATATTAAGAATTTCAAATGGGGGGAAATAACATTATGAAATGAATGTTTTTCTCAAATATACGTTAGACACAATTATTGTAATCAATTATGTCCTAAATTATCCAGCCATGGCTACCTGTTTCACAGAAATATAAAGAAGAGGGAAAACAAAGCCCAAATGCCCTTAATCATCCAACACAATGACAAAAAACAAAGTATATATTTCTGATGTGCAGCAAAAGATAATTTAGCTTCACAAATTAGTGAAGTGGCTCTAAGAAAAGAGCTAGAGCAGTGAAAATTTCCATTTCCACCATCAGGGCAATGATTAAGGGGTTCCAATAAACATTAAATGTTATGTGTACAATGAAATATACAGCTCTATATTTCATGGGCCTATATTTCTGCTGGAGGTCCTGGACACATGGCATCTTTGACTCTATCATATACCTACAAATAAAAAATCAAAAAGTGACTGATTCTGTTAGAAATCTTATAATGGGCCATGTTTAGATCTTCCAACCATACAATAATAATAAACCTCAAAAACAACACAGAAATGTGTCACTGAGCACAAAACCAAGCTTCTTCTATGGCCATTCCAGTCCTCTGACCTGAACCCTACAGAAAATGAGTGGAGTGAACTGAAGAAACTGGGAATCTAAAGGGTCTGAAGTGATCCTGGATGGAGGAATTGTCGCTGATCTATTGTCAGGTGTTCTCTAACCTCATCAGGCATTATAGGAGAACATTTAGAGCTGTTAAACTGTCAAATGGAGGTTTGAAAAAGTATACGAATAAAAGGGTGCCGTTAATTGTGGCCAATGTGTATTAAAGAAAAACATTTATTTCATAATGATATTTCTCCCCATTTTAAATGACTATTATTCAATGATGGATAAGATTAAGATTAGATTTTTGTGATTTTTTTTTAAATAAAAGATCAAAGAATTAACAATCCAGATTAATTTTCACAGCCTTCTTTGATTATATTTACCAAGGGTGTTGATATTTTTGGCCATGACTATATATCTATCTATCTATCATAACTGGACAGAATTAATCTCAAATAAACTTGAACATTATTTTAGTATTTTATCACTATATTTCATTGATCCCTAATGATACTAAACAAAAGACTGAATTGATTTATACAATGCAAATATAATTGAATTAAAAAGTAAAATAAGATTTAAAAAAAAAACATTTATTTGTGAAAAGATTCACACATTTCTACATAGATTTTTCTCTATTTAAATCATAACATAACATACATTTGACTTTTATTTTAGCTTGCAACACCATACAACACCTTTTTTATATTATATTATATTATATTATATTATATTATATTATATTATATTATATTATATTATATTATATTATATTATATTATATTATATTATATTATATTATATTATATTATATTATATTATATTATATTATATTTCTTATGTTTGTTTTTACCTTAAATATATAAGTACACTCAGTCAGGATCAGTGGGCATCTCAGTGTTTTTTAACATCTCAGTGTTTTTCTCTTGTTATTTTTTAAATCTGCTTCCTCAGTCGAGTACCCTCCAGAGTCCAAACACGGCAGTGAAGACGAGCACTCAGCATCTGGCTTTGACCCCTATGTTCCTGCAGCCACTGTGGTCACTATGATCACTGAGGAAACTTACCCATATGCCACAGTCGGGGAGTCTTTTGATTATGCTAAAGAAGAGAAAACCTTGATAACACAGGTCCCATATGGAGGAGATGCTGGGCTGGGATTGGAAGGACCCACTGAATGTGACTGTGAAGCAGGAGAGCCCGGATTTGGAGGCTTCGCTGGACCCAAGGTTGATTATTGCCATGCCTTTGAATAATGTAAAGCTTGATTTCTTTTAAAGTGCATTGCATTATTCAGTTTGGTTATTACATTTTATGTTTGTTCATAGGGTTCTAAGGGTCTTCAAGGGAAACAGGGTTTTCCTGGGGTTCAAGGAAGGGAGGTAAGAGCAAAACACAATTTTCAATGTTAATGGTATTAAATAGCCAATGCAAAAGTTCACAAGATCAAAATGCCTGTTACTTTTTTAGGGTTACAAAGGAACCAAAGGAGTGAGAGGAAGAGGAGGAGACACTGGCCCTGAGGTGAGTGACAGGAAACACTCGTAAAACTTGAGCATCCTGTTCAGACTACCAGTACTTTTCTTGTTCACCTTAGCCTGCCTTCTGTTTAGGGCGACTCTGGGCCTGATGGAGAGGATGGTGCATCTGGTTTCTATGGTGCAATTGTGAGTCAAGAATATATAGGAAACTTTACTATTACCTATATATTTTTTTGTTTAATAGCTGGTTCCCGGAAAAGGCTTATATGGAGTTTTCTTACTCTTCTTCATAGGGGCTTCCCGGGTTACCAGGGGACCCTGGAGAAACTGGCCAACCTGGATTAAAGGTGATGGTCTCAAAAAAAAGTTATGAGTGATAAGTGTAGATCTTGGTTTACTATCAGAGCTATATGATGTTATTTTATATGTGTATAATGATCTAGAATTATGTTCAATGCAATTTAACATTAGACATTATGGCTTGCATTTGTTTGTGTCATGCAGGGTGATTTCGGAATAGAAGGCCCGCATGGAGGAGTGGGTCTCTCTGGAAAGACTGTGAGCAAAATAGCATCTTCAGTTACACATATCACCAGCTGCGTTTCCTCTCCACATTACTTTGAATGTTTTTCATTCCAATTTCAATCATGATCACATAAACATCTGAGATGTTCTAGATCCCATATTAGAATTGAAAGAAATATCTGTGCAGTCATGATTCAACTCCTCTATTTATCATATAATAAGGTAATATTTATCTGACTGACTACAGGGTCCTGTTGGCCCAAAAGGTAAACCTGGAAAACCAGGCGGTAAAGGTATTAAGGTAAGTTGCTTTACTCTACAAATGTTTACAGTTGTTGTGTGGTGTACTTGCTGAAATGTAATGACCAGAAGGTGAAGGCTTTAATTCTTACTTTATTTCTTTATTTTGATGCTGATATCATCTACCAATTAGAGTGCAGATGTCAACATTGAGCCCTTGAGCAAGTTACTTAACCCAGTGTTTGCTACAAGGGGATGGTCCCTTCAATAACTTTTGCTACATGACTATTTAATAAACACTTATTTTGATATGACATTCTCTAAAAAAAATAGATATAAAATATCTGCATACATATCTGACTTCCCCATTCTGATTAAATGTCAGTGTCACAAGTTTCATTTCCCATTGGCATGTGTCAGGGAGTTTTTCTTTTAGTTTTTTCTGCTTTTTCTACTATTTCTTGTAATTAATATATCATCTGTAGAAATATGTGGGTAGTGGTAGTTGATATGACCTTACAAGTGAAGACAGCAGTGACCTGCAGTCTGATAATACATGTGATTTTATGAACCGAGATTATTTGCATCGTTAATTTAATATTTTGAAGACTTTGGGTAACTGAACACCCCTTTGACTTTCATAAACTGAAAGTAATAATAATAATAATAATAATAACTATGGAAGTCAGTTTGGTTTGGTAGAAGAAAGAAATTTATATAGGTTTACAACTTGAAGGTGCATAATAATGACAGAATGTAATGACAGAAGTGAATTGCAAATGAGCTGAAAGTGAAAACCCCACACCAGTTACAGCATTTTCTGTACAGCAAAAAAATATCCTAAATATTTATATTTAATGGGAATGGAAGTCCATCTTAATTGTCACTTCTTATGTCACTAACATTCCCAGTTGAGTCTTGATTTGTCCAGACTTGTCTTGAAACTTAAAAATGAGTTTAAAAAGTACTGAGAAATTTCCCCATCTCTCAAAAGGGCTCCACTGGCAAAACAGGAAAACAAGGTCCTGAAGGACGACAGGGACAAAAGGTTGTCACCAAGACTTACAGACATTACTAATTATTAATCTTTATTACATCTACTGCTGTTGACGTTTTCACTTTGCATAATCAGGGTCAGACAGGAGCACCCGGATTCTCAGGAGACCATGGAGAACAGGGTTACTTGGTAATAACATCACTCAGAAGATTTCTATTCCTCTTTCCCATATTGTACCCTCAGGAAAATCCCTGTAGAAATCTCACTATTTTTTTTTTTGGCCTGTCATGCTATCAGGGTTATCCAGGAGTTCCAGGAGACCGTGGGGTGATGGGACCAAAGGTCTGTTCTCATAAAATCACTTGTTGTTATGAGTAACTAAAATTGAGAGATTGGCACAGTGGATCCCCTTTCCTCATAATGTTCTACAAACACATAATAAACACATAAGAATTTACATATTTCCAACTAAAAGTTTTGCCTTGAATTAGAACTTGGTGACTAACGGGTGACTAAGTTTTGGAAGGCAAATTTCTCTTTCTATCATCATCTTCAGGGTGCTAAAGGTACAAGTGGCTTGCCGGGGAGTGATGGGGATCCGGGAGAGGATGTGAGTGGCAAGCTGTTTTTGATGCATGTATCATTATTCAAAAAATAAATAAATAAATAAATAAAATTAATGAAGTACTTTGTTTCAAAAAGAAAGTTGTATATATATTTTCAGGGTCCTCTGGGTGTTCCTGGACTTGTAGGGGTGCCTGGGCCTTTTGGACCTAAGGTAAGAGAAAATACAGGAAAATACAATTTTGGCCTTCCTACTTTAATATGTCATGTTTAACTCAGTTTCTTACTTACTTTCCTTTTTTGGGGGAATTTACTATCAGTCTCCAAGTGAAAACTGTTTCAAAGTAATTGTTTCTTCAAAATTTTCTAAAAGTTTTCCCTCTTTCCCTCTTCCTCTTTTTTTGCAGGGTTTGAAAGGTGATCGTGGTGTGAGGGGGCGACCTGGGAGAGTAGGAACTGTGGTAAGCTATGAATTCGGCCCTTTAGGGGGTTATTACACTTCCCTATCATTTCCAATATGCGTGACACACTTGTGATACAGTGTGAAGACAAACAAAGTTGATCAGTTGACCGACGTGTGACTTCTTTTCTAGATCAACAACAGCCATATTTGTTAGGTTGGAAATCACCAGAAATCTATCCACCAGTAGCCTACTAACTGTATTTTGTAACGTTATCCCAGAGGGAAATTTCTCTATATGTTGGGAATTTACCAGACTGTACACGAGCCAAGACTGAAAGTGAAACTACAACTTCTATTTTTAGCTACGGCGGTTTCACTGCATTTGACACACAGTATTTCCTTAAACAGCCACGTAGTTGTTTACTTCTCAGATCAACCAGATTTTTCCTTCATTTTCCGCCTATTAAATAAAATGAGACTGTACTGAGATAGCATAAACATGTAGTTTATAGTCTAAACTATAAAAGGCGACATAAAAGATTACTCATTTATATGTGACAAACACATCAATTATAAACTGTAAACATACTGTAAGATTTCCAATATCAAGAACATCTACTTGACTTTTTTTTTTTGTTGTTGTTGTTTTTAAAACAGGTGTGAGGTTTTCCTTTTTTCTTTTTTTTTTTGTAGGGTCCACAAGGAGAAAGTGGGGATGCAGGTGTTCCAGGGAAACCTGGACCAAAAGGCTTGTCTGGGCCAACAGTATGCAACTGATTTCAGTTTCTGAATAATTAATCGATCAATTGATCAAATGCTCTGTTTTATTGTTTGTTGATTTTAATTGATGAATTAATCAAATGCTTAGTTTCGCTGTTTGTTGATTTTCAAGTCTAATAGATGACACAATTAAAATGACACTTAAAATGAACAGCAATTATTTTATTTATTACTTTTTTTTTTAATCTAAAATGATTATCAAATGTTCTGCTCTACAGGGTGCCAAAGGGGAAACAGGATCAGATGGTGAAAAGGTAACATCAAAAGCATATCATATCAGTATAATATTAGCCACAAACATTACATAAAATTATGCTATCACCATTAAAACCATTTTGAATTGTTTTTATTGATTTTTTTTTTTTCATTACTCTCTTAGGGGGCAGTAGGACGTAAAGGAGGGAAGGGTGCTAAAGGGGATAAGGTATGGCAGCTAGAATCTGAACTTGCCATTACAGTTTCTCTTCCTCTTTCCATTACACTAGTCATTGTTTTATTTTAACCACAATTGCATCATCATTTCACTTCACAGGGAGACGCCGGATCCCGTGGTGACAAAGGGCAGGTTGGTCGTGACTGTTAAGGTCAAACAATATTTTTACGTCAGACCAGTCAACCGTGGCGCAGTCGTAGTCCACAAGCTCATGACGTCCAACTTGAAAGTTCAAAACAACACCATTTATTTGAAATAGGTTTTTTTTATTATTATTATTTAAACAATTTAAAGTCATCAAGATCACCTTTGATCAATGTAACATAGTAACAAGTATAACAATTAAACAAAATAATAATAAACAAATAGTGGAACCAGGTTTAATTCTGTAACTGTTGTTCATCACTTTAACTAATTAGGCATAAACTAGGTTTTTCTAATGTGATGTAGCGTGGGGTGAAGGGCCGTTTCGGTCTTGATGGGCTTCCTGGTCCTATTGGATCTCCAGGTCTTCCAGGTCCCAGAGGAGATGAAGGCCCTAGAGGAGACCAGGGAGGGAAAGGACAGAGTGGGCCGAAAGGAGAGCTAGGTGAACCTGTGCGTATCATCATCATCATCGATTTTTGAGTATATGGGAGTCTCAATGGCCCGAATGCAGATAAATATTGATTTCTGTCCTAAAATATATTGGTGCAACTAACTGCAGGGTCCAGGACTGACAGACGAGCAGATATTGCAGCTGTGTCAAGGTGTGGTGACCACTCAGATCTCCCAGTATGCTTCATCTATACGTGCCAAATGCGTACAGGGCTGTCCAATCAACAACCGTACCCTCATCGGACCCCCAGGAGTCACAGGACCCCTTGGAAGTCCAGGAAAACCAGTGAGCTGATATATGAAGTTGCAACAAAACTGACATATAACAACTCATACTTTTTTTTAAAACAACACTGCATTTCATTCAGGGTAAAGCAGGAAAGGCAGGTGCTAAAGGAGAAAGAGGCCCTCAAGGCATGAAAGGTTTAGAGGGCCAGAGGGGAGATCCAGGGGACAGAGGTACTGCACTGGCGTTACTGTTAAAAGTGTTTTTATTAAAAGGTATTGTCCAGCCAAAATTTAAAATGTAGTCATCACTTCTGCTGGTCATTCCAAACCTGCATGAGTTACTTTTTCTGTGGAACACACAAAAATATATATATATATATATATATTTTGAAGAATATGTTGGTAACCGAACAGTTGTAGATCCCAGACTTCCATAGTATGTACAACAAATACTATAGAAGTCAGCTGGACTGAAACTATTTGGTTACCAACATTTTTCAAAATATCTTCTTTTGTGTCCCACGGAGGAAAGTGATATAGGTTTGAAATGACACGAGTGTGAGAACATGGCAGAATTTTCATTTTTAGGTGGACTATCCCTTTAACAAAAAAAAGAAAAACAAAGAGTTGATGCATACAAATGAGCTCTCTGTGTTTTTCTAAAGGTGCTAAAGGTCTAAAAGGAAAGAGGGGTGAACCTGGAAAAGGTCTACCAGGGCATGATGGTCACCAAGGTCTCAGAGGTGGGATCACTTTATGTCATCTATTTCAATAATTGTGGATTATATGTAGTTAACTCTGGCTTATTTCTCCATAAAGGACTGCCAGGCCATGCAGCAGAGCCAAAAGATGGAATTGATGGGCCACGAGGACCCCGTGGGTTTCCCGGGCCTGTGGGTCAACCTGGTATAGCTGGCGATGCAGGAATACCTGGCATCTGCGAGGCACGAGACTGCAGCATTCATGCACCTGTAGTGCGCAAAGAGATGGGATTGGTTAAAGGCCCTCTCAGCCAGGCCTGACAATAGGGACAAGTGTGAGTGACCCCGGGACAGGAGATAATCTCAAGCAGAGGCCATGAAAATAGAAGATATAACTGCAGCCAAGAACTGGAGATCAAGTCTCTTCAGATGTTTACCAATTTGAAGTCCAAAAATGAAACCAGCACTTTTGGTTTCATTCATCAGCAGTGTTTTGGTTATTATAAATAAAGTACAGACATGTAAATAATTTTGTAAAGCATCTTAAATATACATACTGTGTTCTGAATATCAAGCTTTTTTTCTTGATTCATCAGGCTGAATTAAAGATAGTTTTTTTTGTAAATTTCTTCTGTGTTTCATGAATATAGTGTAACCACATTTTATGATCATTCAGGGCACCATACCTTTTTAAATAACTATAAAATGTACTTTAAAAAATGGTCCTTTATTGTATATATATATATATATATATATATATATATATATATATATAAGGACCAAATAGATTTTTGACCAAAAAAAATTATTCATGTCAATAAACATGTAATCATTTATAGTGTACAAGAAAAGGCACAGTTTAAAAGTAAAAAAAATAAAGTTGCATAGGTACATATATCATGGCAGTGTGTTTGAGGTGATTCTTGTGACCTTGTTTTATGCAGTGACCCCAAAGAGTAATTTAACACTTAGCAACAAGTAAAAATATTTAAATATTTTCAGGATATATCAAAAAGTTGTTTTTTATTTTAATGTAATATAGCACAAGCACAATTTCAAAATACATAAAATAGTTTATTTTGAAATATATATATATATATATATTAGGCTTTACATCTCAGTCCACTGAGCCTGTAGTTAACGGCCCTACAAAATTAGTAAAACATACATTCAACAGAGGTAGAAATGAAGCAAACAAAGAAAATTCCAAAAACATTAACATTAATACAGTACTATACCTTATATCTTCAAGCTAGAGCTTTTGAAAGCAGCATTGAGCAAAATAGGCGTCTGTGGTGTACTTTGAGCTAAAACTTCACAGACACGTTCTGGGGACACCTGAGACTGATTACATTTTGCACAAAAAATTATAATAATAATACTTCACCCTGCTTTTATGCACATTTTGAAGTATCGCATGAGAATCAAGTGATGGAAATGCTGAATTTCTAATAAAAATTAATTAATTTGCAAAAAGGTTTTTATGCTTGTTTGGGTTGGTTTTTGTCTTGTGCGAAAAAGGGATAATGCTAATAATGGCAGATGGAAATGCATTTTCATGTGACTGCATTATGGGACAGTAAATCCTGACAAACCAGTGGACTTGAAATGTTGTTATATGGACATTCGGAAATGCCAGAGCAAAGTCTGTCATCAAAGTATTTCTGTATAATTGCTTCCCAGAACAGTTAAACGACTTGCGTTCCCAAACAGCAGCATCCACATCAGGATAACCACATTCATTGTGATTCATCTGCTCGTTCTGATGTGCAAGTAATTTGTTATATAGGGAAATTATTATATTCAGTAGCTTCTCTTTTCAGTAGCTTTTACTTTTCCTAGTGATGTATAGTCCCAGTCAATCAGGAAGTGACGACTTTGTTCTCTTTGACTCGTTGGATGTAAACGGTGATTGTTCGCAAATGTTTTGCAACTTTTGATGGAAACCTGGCTATCAAGAGGCTAGACATTGGTTCTGTTGTTTTTGTATGCATATCTGACACACAGCAGACACACCACAATGGCTATGAACACCAAGGTAACAGGCAGGAAAATACCTAAAAAAAAAATAAATAAAATTATTAGAGAAATCCTCTTAAATATTTTGGTACTTCACAGTATTATACATGTAGCTCTATCACAAGCAGTGTTTGTTTTGTATTACCAATGTGACCTCTGTTCACAGGGATGATCAGAGAATGAGGGACTCTTTCGCCTAAAATGAAAGAAAGAAAATGTTTTAGCACTGGCTACTCAACAATAAACAACATATCACTGGTAGAAAATAAACGTACCATAAAAATGAACACGGTATTCAGTCAAATAATCCTGCAAAATAGATACAAATGCTTGTTGATGTTCAATTCAATGCCCCTAAAAGTCCTAAAAGACATGACCTGTGGTGCATGAGAAAACGACTCACTCTTGTGCATATTACAGACAGGGTGATATTGACACAGTCAGTCAGAACGATTCTCCCAACGAACAACTCTTTGCATGGACTATGGCACTCTGGGGTGAATTTAAGAAATGTTGCAATAGACTGAAGAATGAAAAAAGCACGAAAGTCAGTGAGCTGCAGTATATAGAGTATATTGTTGAAATTCGATTCTTCAATCTACTCACATGCTCCTGTGCAGACCAATATTGATCACAGTCTGGGTTCTTCATCGCATATTCAGACTCTACTTGGTGCGTCTTTTCCATACAGGTGTAGTTTTGTGTCGTCTCTGTGACTGTAGTGAACACTGAAAGATGAGAGGCATAAAATGAGTCAATTCCTTCATCTAGAATAATTTGTCATTATACCATATATAATTAGAAAGGGAATCACATACAGGTGCAACACATGAGAAAAGTCATGAGCTTTTTTTAATGCAATCAAAGTAAATATTGGAGCTTATCCAGGTGCGTGTGTGTGTGTCATATATATATATATATATATATATATATATATATATATATATATATTTGAATTGAGACGGACAGCGATGGCTACAAGGTTTCAGTAAAAAAAACACAGCACAGCAACAACATTACTGAATGGGGGAATCCCAAGGTGTCAATTGAAAATTACTTTCTCTACCAAATTTTTTTATTACTATTATTATTATTCTTATTATTATTATTATTAACTGCATGTAGACTATATAACTTTGAAAAAAAATGTTAAGATGTTAAAATTTAAAACCCTTGAAAGTCAGCTGACAACTACCGCAACATTTTCTTTCTTTCTTTCCGCAATAACAAATAATCGCAAATAATCTAGAAAAAACTGGCAAAAACTGACAAATTACAAAACACAAGGATAACCAAATGTGAAAAACCAGCATAACTACAAGCGCTCGCACTTACTTGACTGCAAAAGAGGTTAACGAGAAAATAGACGTGTTGCTACGTCATTATTATTTGAATAACACCAAGCCTCATGGCTACTACATTCATGATATGTGAAACGAGCATACTGGATAATTGGTTAAAGTAGCTTACCAGGCACAACAAAAAACGAGAGCGATAGAAAACAAACAAAAACGTCTTTAATCCAGAGCATCGTGCTGACTAAAGGTGGTTTTCAGTGTTTACAAGTTTACTACCTGCAGTGTGTGTGTGTGTGTATGACATTACTCTCGCTTTCGCGTGCTTGGGAATTCCCCACTTCCTCAAACCAGAAATAAAAAAAAATCGCAAGAGCAGTATAAAGTCACCGTGTGGACACCCAAGCGACAGTCAGAAACATGCATTACTTCTCGGAATTCATCGCCTGTCTCGTAATTTTAGGTAAGATTCGACACGAATTCCTGAGAGTATCTTCACGCAGACTCTGTTGATTCAGGTTGACATGAGGTGTTTTACTTTCAGCTGTGACGGAGGCAGTCCGGCACGAGATTCGCTTCTTCCGTGGTGAGGACGCAGTCTTGAGCTGTGCGGCGAAAACAAAGCCCGACGTCCAGTACCGTTCAGTAACATGGTACAAGGTAAAGGGCCAAATTCGTATATTTTTCGAGAACCCTGCGTTTTATCTTCACATATTAATGTTGTGTAGTAGGTGTTTCAATAACCACTGAAAATGTCTTTCTCAAAACCTATTTAAGCAAGCTTTTTTTCCTGGTTCAATTACGCTATTCAGAAACAGTAGCATACGTACAAAAAGTCACTTGAATATCTAGATGTTTTCCATTTTATACATTTGATGTAAAACAAACAAACATTAAGTTTTGAACCATATTTGCTTTTAATATTTTTGTAAGGTTATACAAATTTGTCCCTAAATGTTTTTATTTGAAAGATGTATTATTTCAAATGAAGACGTCATTTAACTTTAAGCTAAACCTCTCTTCTGCAGGTTTCTGAAGAGCCTTCCCAGCAGTTAAGTGGACTTGTGAGAAAGAGACTAACTGAAAACCGTGGCGATGTGGAAAAATATAAAGGTGTCCAACGAGATGTCAGGCTACTTGAGAGCTCAATGAGTCTTATCCTGTCTAATGTAACTGAAGAAGACAGTGGGATATACAAATGCTTTCTGAATGCTCCCCTTGGCCATCAGAACCAAGAAGGCGTAATCGTTCTGAAGGTCGATGGTAAGTTTATGTGGATTTATAATGGCCACAAAAAAGTATTTGAACACTTACTTAACTACAACTTAACATATACAAACTTATTTGACACTTTTGCAGCTTTTAGAATCAGTTCTCTGGGATTTTAAGTAATGCTTCCAAATACTTTTAAGGCCACTGTATCTACTGTATACTGCAACTGAGGGCAATACCTCACAAACAAAAAATCTGATGCTCATGTGTGTGTTTTTCTTCTCATTTTTAGAGTATGCTACAGCTGAGAAAATGGAATTTAATAAAAGTGATTCACTATATGTAGTGCTGGCTGTCACAGTACTCATTATGGCACTCTTGATGTTTTGCATAAGCTATGTAAGTAATAATATATATTTATGCTTTGAGTAAAGATGTTATACATGCATTTTCAAGTTATTTACCAGAGTCATGTTCACAACAGGTTTGTTTAAGGAATGTATTCCAAAGCAACAAGAAGCTCTTTGCACTGCCACATCAAGGCAAGAATGTAATCAACACCAATCATTTGATTTGCAAGACCATGCCTGAAGTTTATGTGTGATGGTAACCAGAGTACAAGGACTGAGCTCAGTAGAAGTCAAACGTAGTTTTGAACACAGGACGTGGACAGTCCACAGAGCTTGTGCTGAAGAGGAACACTGGCAGAAGCACAGGAAATGGCAACCTACTTGCTAAGACCAAGGCGCAAAATAGTGGCAGAAGCATGCACAAAGGTTTCAGCATCATCAGCACTTTTTGAATTATTATTATTTTTTTCAAAACTGCATCTTTAAAACATGAAACCATGGAAGTGGAAAAGGACTGACCCGAATACAGACCATGTTTAAATGTTATGCTCTGTCATCATGAATGACAAATGTTATTTTCAGGCTGGATACCTGTAGGAATTCTACCAAAGAAATTATATGATAGTAAAGTTCTTAATCTATTGATTATATAGATGGGGGGAAATCCCTTTCAAATGTTGTTGTTGTTGTTGTTTGTTTGTTTCAATGTTGTCATTCTTATAGAAATACATACAAACAAACAAAAAAAAAACTACCTCGTAAAATGTGTCGATGTAAATGTTCAGTGAACAAAGAATAATGTGAATATTAAAAGAAACGTTAATAAATAAATAAAAAAAATTCTGTTAAGACTGCACATTTTTTTTTTTTTTTTTTGTTATAAAAGTCAAAAACTAAATATAATTTTGAAAATGTACAGGCCACGAATAATGTATTTCTAGGATCACCTGCAGGCTAATATTGATTTTGTTATTGCCAGTTATATTTTATAAACTGGCTGGTGAAACTAATAAAAGTTTCACTGAGTACACAAAGTTAAAATGTAATAGCCTATTCAATATTTTGGACTAATATATGTTTTTTTTTTGTTTTTTTTTTTTTTTGTTTTTTTCTGTTACTCATCTGAGCAATCAAGTATTTGTTTTGGTTCCTAACTCTTACAAAAGGACCATTATCGCATGAGTTTAATATTTTATCTCTATGATTATAAAAAGAGAAGAAATGATAAATAACCTTTGGAAGTAGCACGTGTATTATGAACAAAGACAGAAAAGGACACAATGGCGCTCTCTAGTGCCTTAAAAAACCACAAACCACTTTCTAACATCTTTTACTACAAAGTTGAGCAGTTTATTGTTCATATATTACACCTGTTCTCTACTAAAGGAACCCTTAAAAACAATCCTCCATTGTTTGTATTACATTAGCTATGTCAAAAAGCCCATTTCAAGTAAAAAGTACACTTATTTTCTAAGGGGGTCCCTAGAAAAATGCTCCACTGTTCAAAACAAAGCAGTTTGTGATATCCGGTTCGCGAATGAATCACTCGATGATTCACCAAATCGAACTGAATCGTTTTAAACGGTTCGCGTCTCCAATACGCATTAATCCACAAATGACTTGAGCTGTTAACTTTTTTAATGTGGCTGACACTCCCTCTGAGTTCAAACAAACCAATATCCCCGAGTAATTCATTTACTCAAGCAGTACACTGACTGAACTGCTGTGAAGAGAGAACTGAAGATGAACGCCAAACTAAGCCAGACTCAGTTGCATCGGTTTTCGGATCACCAGTAGTTCCCTTTCATAGGTCACTTCGATGCTGCGGTGACGTCACCACGTATGGGAACACCTTCGTTGTGACGAATGTCTGAAGCCCTATACCATCTCGCCAATCCTATTGGCAAAATGGCGCATGGCACCACCCTACGCATGCGCACGCATTATATACCTGGGTGTCGCGTGCCATTTCGCTCAGATTTCATTCCTTCAGGAAAGCGAATCATCTGTGCCCTAAAATCATCTCGCGTTCTCCAGTGATTTTCTTCGAGCAGTGTTCAACTCCTCGTGTTTCCCCCTCCTACAGTGAGCTGTTGGACGTTGTTTCTCGCGCGGTGGGTAAATTGGGGCTGGACTGGGAGGTTGAGAAGGCCGAGGCCCAACCTTCCTCTAAGCTGGACGACGGTTTTTTAACTACTCGGACACCTACACAGCCCCGGAGGCCTTAACCTTTTTCCCCAGACCTCCACCAGGAGGTTTTGAGGTCCTGGAAACAGCCGTTTTCAGCCCGGATCACGAATGCTGCGGCTGCGGATTTCGCCACCGTTTCCGATATGGCGAACCATGGCTACTCAACGATGCCCCCGGTGGAAGAGACTCTCGCCGAACACCTCGCGCCTAATTCGGCCGCGGCATGGAAGTCTCGTCCCCTTCTTCCTTCTAAGGCATGTCGAGTCACGTCTAGCCTGGTGGGGAAATCCTACATGGCTGCTGGCCAGGCGGCTGCTTCGCTCCACTCTATGGCGTGGTGACGTCACCGCAGCATCTTGTTCCCTATTCAGGGAACCATGGTTATATACGTAACCGAGATGTTCTTTCAGACAGTTCGATTCAATAAACTGGTTGAAGAAAACGGTTCACCGGTTGTTTTGCGCTCAATGTAATGGTGTCATTGCCGATGATTGCCCTTGATTTAAGGCCTCGGTTTACCTGGGCTAATAACATTAGCACAGAATCAGTTCAGAATCAATCATCAAAAGAATCAGTTTGTGTGTGTCAGTCTGCTTCACACTGAATCACACATGCGCAGTATCATCAGCTCCTCGGTTCTCCGATCGGTGGTGTCTGACAGAAACTGTTCTTGACTCGTGAACGAGTCAATATTTTGTTCGTTATCTGGCTCGACTCTGTGTTCATCTGTGTTCAGTTCTCCCAAACACCTTATGTCTGATTTAATTAAAAAAAGACACAAAAGAAACTCCATAGTCATTTAGGTATCGGACATAACAGAAACGGTTCGTGGCTTAGAATTATTTGATTGACTCATTCAAAAGAAACTATACATAAGAGTCAGTTTGTTCTCAAATTAAATTTGTATTTGTTTGAGTTTGTGTGCAGGACAATGGGACACACTGTAATATTTCTGTTAAACGGTAGGTTACACTGAGTAATAATGTCTTAAAGTGGACGTAAGTGCTTCAATGATGAGACTTTCCACATCCATCTCCGGATTAAACATCATCTGCTTCATTAAACCAGAAGAAGCCCACCATTGTGTGAGAAGCAGTCTGGGCATAATCCCTGGATACTGCTGCTGTCTTTCCTTTAAGTTGGCAATGACAGTGAGTCCAGTGTTTGACTGCCCAGAGAGAGAGAGCAGTGTGGTTTTCTGCTTACTGAGAATGCATAATAACGTGGAGATGTTATTTTGAGTCTGCTACTAAAGGCCGATTGCGCTGGAGACACTGTGGCTTTGGTTGAAGAGGTTTCATTAGCTCCCACAGGACTCCTCTAATTAGCCATGAGTTTTGAGCAGGACCACAGTCCAACAACAGTGCTCCAACTCCAATGACTGTGAAGGAATAAAGGTGTCAATCTGCTGAACATCCGCAACTTCCACACACAGAGATGCATTATTGCGGATATCTATTATTTCTAAACTCTTGACATGAAGTATCGCTTTATTTACAGCAGCTCTGAGGTTTTGAGGTTCTTCGCAAGGCTAAGGTTCTTTGTAGATGTTCAAAATTTATGTCAGGATGTTATATGGTGTTTTTTGTGGTTGCCAGGGTGTTGGTATGTGGTTGCTAATGTATTCGGAGTAATTCTAGGGCGTTGACAGGTGGCAGCTTACTGGCAAAAGTCAAAAAAGACAACTGCAAAGTTTGTATCAGCTGTGTGAACTCTTATTCTGACAGCACCCATTCACTGCATGGGATCTACTGTTGAGCAAGTCATGCAATGCAAAATTTCTCCAAATCTGTTCAGATGAAGAAAAAAAAAACTGAGGGTGAGAACATTTTTGGGGGGTGAACTATTCCTTAAAAATAAATAATGTATATATTTCAAAATCCATAAAACTTAATAATAGCTGTTCCAAACTTAAATGTGCCAGAACAGGACAAATACAGTATAATTTCCAGTTTCTTCACTTCACAGAAATGTTGGCCTCACTTCCACCACACGATGGTGCTGTCTGTTTAATTTGACTAGATAGCACCGTTCTTGTTTAACCTCTGTATGCTCCCACTAAGTCAAATAATGAGAAAGAACCAAATTGCCTATCACAGCTATGCTGATGATACCCACATTTACCTAGCCTTATCGCCAAATTACTGCAGTCCTATTGACTCAATGCCAATGCACTGATGAACAGTTGGATGTGCCAGAACTTTCTTCAGTTAAACAAGGACAAAACTGAAGTCATTGCATTTGGAAACAAAGACGAAGTTATCAAGGTGAATGCATACCTTGACTCTAGGGGTCGGGAATCTTGGTGTGATTCTGGAGACAGACCTTATTACAGTTGTCATGTCAAAGCAGTAACTAAAACAGCATTAATTAGATGTTTTGTTTCCAGTCAAGAGTCTTTATCACCAGCAGGGTGGACTATTGTAATGGTCTTCTCATCTGCCTTCACAAGAAGACCATTAGACAGCTGCTGCTCATCCAGAACGCTGCTGCCAGGATTCTGACAAGAACCAGAAAATCTGAGCATATCACACCAGTCCTCAGGTCCTTACACTGGCTTCCAGTTATATTTAGGATTGATTTGAAAGTACATTTAATAGTTTATAAATCACTCAATGACCAGGACCTAAATATTTAAATTGAAGATATGCTCACTGAATATAAACCTAACAGACCACTCAGATCTTTAGGGTCGAATCAGTTAGAAATACTAAGTGTTCAGACAAAACAAGGGGAGTCCACTTTTAGCTATTATGATGCCTGCAGTTAGAACCAGCTTCCAAAAGAGATAAGATGTGTAAAAACATTAGTCACATTTAAATGAAGTCTCAAAAGTCATCTGTTTAGCCTTGTATTTATTGAATTAGCACTTCGCTACATCCGATCTGAGCTGATCTGATCTGCACTTTATTTTATATACAATTTATTCTTAACTGTTTTAAATTCATTTTAAGTGTTTTAAATCATTTTTAAATAATTTAAATTGATCAATTGTTTTATTGATTATTTGATCATTTTTATTATTATTATTTTAGCACTTTGAATTACCATTGTGCATGAAATGTGCTATATAAATAAACTTGCCTTGCCTTGCCTACATAGATGACCACAGGCCCTAAACCAGGAAAATACTGAATGAAGCGAGGCCATTTGCTGTTATTGTTGTTAACACAGTCAAGACAACGTAAAACACCAGCTTTGTTTATCTGGCAGCAATTTATGGATGATTGTCTTACCGCATCTTAAAGCAGATATCCAAGAAGAAAATAAGAGGAGATCAGTTAAAGATGTCAGTAGTAAAAACGTCAGCATAACTGTTTGATGCTACATATTAAAATTTACTTACAGTATGTTGACGTCATTGCAAAAGCAAACAGCTGCTTACCTTGCAGCGCTTCACCTACGTATTTCTCATTCATATATTATATAGGCTATATTTTATTTATTTATTTATTTTTATTTATTTATTTATTTATTTTTTTTTTTTCTAAAATCCTGTCAAATGTGCACAAACTACTAGCTACTACTAAATATTGTAGAAACATAATTTTCTGTAAAGTTGCTTTGTAACGATTTGTTTTGTAAAAAGCGCTATACAAATAAACTTGAATTGAATTGAATTGAATATATTGACAATACATTTTTCACTTATTACTTAAAATAAAGGCATATGTCTCCGCACTACAGTTAACATCTGTTTTTAGAATCACCATAGTTTTCAGCGCAAAGTTTGACTGTGCTAATGAGAAGTTGCAGATATGCAACAATATAACAGTGAGTAAACAATTTTTATTTGGAATAATTTTGATTAATTCTAAGTTATTTTAAGTACAATTAAAGATGATTTCACTTAATACTCATTTTACACTAATCTACAGTAGCAGAGTGCACCCATGCATTGACTAGAACTCTCTTCACATGGAAAATTGAGTTTCAGTACAGGGTTAAGAAAGACATACAGCGGTGCTGTGACTCTCAGGTTAAACCTGCACCATAATTCTTAAGATCAACGATTGTTTTTCTTGGGATTTCTTCTCCTCATGCACATCTCCCCTCTGCGCACTTCTTTGCCCACTTTTTACTTTTGGAGGTCGACTGTGGATGGTGCTGTGCCTGTCATCCTCTAACGCTGCTTTATTGCAGGTCGGGGGTCCGGGCTCTTCCTCAAACCTTCAATCCCTCATTTCCACAAGCTGAAAGCAGGAAATATAGAGCCTCTGGAAAGAACCACCACTGGAAGCTCATAACCATAAATATACCCACAATATTTATGTTGTTGCTTTTCTCATCATTTTATTTTTTTATTATATATATATATATATATATATATATATATATATATATATATATATATATATATATATATATATATATATATTATTTTTATTTTTTTTATCAAGAGATGTTTGAGGTTACAGTGTTCTGTCGTGGAAAGTACACTACAGAATTGGAACAATCTTTACCACCCACATATTTATCAATGCCTATGCCATGATGCTATTCAACTATGTCAAACAGATGGTCCTAATACATGAATAAATAAATATCATAATAGCTGAAATGGAAAACTCTATAACAAATCTAACATGATGATGAGGGTGATTATGCAGTTCTGGTCATGGCCCTTGAAAAAGCTGATTTCTCTTGCAAGCCATGCAGCAAAAGTCATCCAAGATACGTTACGATGTTTTGATGCTGTCAAGATTTTGAAGGCTTGCTTTATCATCACTGAAAGTTTATAGAAACACTGCATTAAACATACTGCTCCTTTATAGCAGGTCATGTAGCTTTAAATCTCCGTTCTTTGGCCCAGGCTGCAACCGGAGCCTCGAACATGATTCACTGGGACTTGTCCATGCAGCCCAGCATAAGGAATGTTCATTTACAGTAATCCTTTGAAGTGAAGAACTGACGGAAATCTGTTTATTTGACATGCCGTATGACACATTTGACACTGGGAATGAAACAAGGAATGCAGGTTGCCAGGTATGCACCAAACAGAAGGACATGCACGGAAACATTGTCCAGCGTTAGGTAAGACTTCAAATACAGACAATAAAATACCTTCTGCACATTTTTTAAAGTATTAGTCCGAGACAAATTAAAAAGCAGAGTGCAATTTAAAAAAATCACTGAGTAAATGTTAGCATGTGGAAGTTTTCCTTTTGCTTTTTTTTTTTTTTTTTTAATGTAAGGAAAAACCCTGAGGCAGAGTTATGCAGCTGCCTATTATTACTACATACATCTGGTTTTGATAAGACCTATTACAATCAAAATCATAAAAAAGGTAATGTGGTCCTCTTGAACATTTAAATATAAGAAACACTATACATACAAAGTTCATCTGTTCATAACCACTCTCAACTCCATGAATGAAAAAAAGAGGAAGGAATCACTTTAAAGTCTATAACTTGGAGTAATTTGCACTTGGTGGAGCCTGACCATGTTACAACATACTCTCTTAATGAATAAGAACTGTGAATATGATTATGTGTCTGCTTATGTGTTCAAGTTTTATCATAAAGAGTCTTATGATGTTTAGTTATATAATGTGATTTACATTAACTGTCTAATTTCTGTCATCTTGTGTTTAATGGGTTTAATATCACTTAGTAGGTGCTCTTGTGCAAACTCTTAGCTAAGGATCTTTTGGCACACAACCTATTTTCCAGCATTTAAAAATCCTTGCGATCCACCCACATACTTTAGGATCTCACATTTTAAGCGGCAGATTACGTATTATAAATAATATTGTTACTTTTGTCGTTTTTGGACAATTGCAGTATGACTGAGTCAGTTTTCATTGTGTGTGTGTGTGTGTGTGTGTGGTAACAAGCATCAATTTCTAAAGTTCAAACAAGCAATTGCTATTTTTATTTTATTTTTGTCACGTTTGAACTGTGCATACTTCACTTCACAAACTTCACTGCCGAATAAGATGAGGAAGAGCTGGAAAGTGGCTTTTTTATCAGTATGTATTTGTCTAATAAAAATGATGGGTCATATAAATTGTGGAGAAATCTTTTTCTTTCTTTTTTAGTTATATGAAAATTTTTCTCATTTTGTTAGGTCAGTCACTAAAATATCTTGATATAAGAATAAATTCTGTCATTGGATAGCTGTATATTTATATATATATATATATATATATATATATATATATATATATATATATATATATATATATATATATATATATAAAATTATAAGTAGCTTGACTGCACTTCAACTAAATTAAATTATATGTATCCTGCAGCTTGTCAAGAATTTCAAACTAGCTTAAAGGGTTAGTTTGCCCAAAAATGAAAATTATGTCATTAATAACTCACCCTTATGCTGTTCCAAACATGTAAGACCTCCTTTTATCTTCAGAACACAGTTTAAGATATTTTAGATTTAGTCTGAGAGCTCTCAGTCCCTCCATTGAAGCTGTGTGTACGGTATACTGTCCATGTCCAGAAAGGTAAGAGAAACATCATCAAAGTAGTCCATGTGACATCAGAGGGTCCGTTGGATTTTTTTAAAGCATCGAAAATACATTTTGGTCCAAAAATAGCAAAAAACGATGACTTTATTCAGCATTGTCTTCTCTTCCGTGTCTGTGTGAGCATTAATCCACAAATGAATTAAGCTGTTAACTTTTTTAATGTGGCTGACACTCCCTCTGAGTTCAAACAAACCAATATCATGTACTCAAACGGTACATTGACCGAACTGCTTTGAAGAGAGAACTGAAGATGAAAATCCGAGCCAAGCCAGATAACGAACAAAACATTGCATCGTTCACGAGTCAAGAACCGTTTCTGTCAGACGCGTCCGATTCGTGAACCGAGGAGCTGATGACACTGCGCATGTGTGATTCAGCGTGAAGCAGACCGACACACAGAGCGTCTGAACCGAACTGATTCTTTTGGTGATTGATTCTGAACTGATTCTGTGCTAGTGTTATGGGCGTGGGTAAACCGAAGGCTTGAATCAAACCAGTTTATTGAATCATACTGTCCACAAGAACTACTGGTGATCCGAACACCGATGCAACCGGTTCTTCACTCGTGAACGAGTCAGTCTATTGTTCGTTATCTGGCTCGGCTCGGTGTTCATCACAGCAGTTCAGTCAGATACTGTTTGAGTGCATGCATTACTCCGGGATATTGGTTTGTTTGAACTCAGAGGGAGTGTAAGCCACATTAAAAAAAGTGAACAGCTTAAGTCATTTGTGGATTAATGCGTATTAGAGACGCGAATCGTTTAAAACGATTCAGTTCGATTTGGTGAACTGAATGATTCGTTCGCGAACCGGATATCCTGCTTTGATTTGAACTCTCTCTCACAACAGACACAGAAGAGAAGACAATGCTGAATAAAGTCGTCGTTTTTGCTATTTTTGGACCAAAATGTATTTTCGATGCTTCAAAAAATTCCAACGGACCCTCTGATGTCACATGGACTACTTTGATGATGTTTCTCTTACCTTTCTGGACATGGACAGTATACCGTACACACAGCTTCAATGGAGGGACTAAGAGCTCTCAGACTAAATCTAAAATATCTTAAACTGTGTTCTGAAAATAAAAGGAGGTCTTACATGTTTGGAACAGGATAAGGGTGAGTTATTAATGACATAATTTTCATTTTTGGGCGAACTAACCCTTTAACTAACACTACCACAATGCATGCTGGAAACAATATTCTTGAATCTCTTATATTTGAAAGTGTGCATCTAATCTCTGGCTTTAAATTTAATATGTATCAGTATGTAGATAATGCAAACTGTCATGCCTCCAGACTGTTTGTGTGTGTTTCTCTCCTCATGTGCTCCCCGTGACCTAGTTTCTCCCTTGTTTGATTGTGTTCATTTGGTTCAAGTGTGTCTTGTTAATTGGCCTTGTTTCTCTATGTATTTAAGCCCTAGTCTGTGCAGTCTATGTTTGTCTGGTCTCAAACATCATGTTCGTGTGTTACAGCCATTCCTAGTGTGGATTACCCCCTTGTTTTAGATTTATTAATGACTATTTCTCTGATCCACGTCTCTGTCGTTCTCTCCGACTCTCCGAGTGCAAAGCAGACTGGTTCCTATAAAAGGAGGGAAGAAGTGCTTCCAATCATTGATTTCTTTTTTGCAGCCATCATAGCATCATGCTTTAAGGAGAGAGATTCGACTGCAGTGAAGAAGCCTTCAGGAAGTCACAAGCGCCAGTACCGTCTCCTCCTTTATTTAGGCAAGTGGACAAGCAGAAGCCCACAAATTGTGATCAACTCCAAGAACTAATAAGGCAAGGATGGATCACTATCAGTCAGGACTTGGCCCAGAAGCTGATATCCAGCAGGCCAGAGCGAATTGCAACGGTTATGAAGAACAAGGGTCAGCACTGTAAATATTACTGTCAATAAAAGCCTTTAAAACTTTTTACTACTGAAAGGTCCCTCCACCTATTAATATGTTTAGATAGCAGGTTTCATCTGTATAACCTGGCAAATAGTCTCATATATGGCAATTGCTCAGCAATTCCTGACATGAATGACAGCTGTAGCTTTATTCTGGAGGGACTACAGACTGTCGAGTTTCTACTAACCAAGAGATGAAATTGTCTGTCTACGTCTACTTTCCCCAACATTAAAAAATGAATATTTCTTCCCTGTCAAAGGGTAAAGTCTAGGTTTTGTGAATGATTCATTGGCAGGACATGCCATTTCCTCTACAGATTCTTCATTCAAAGGCCTCCTCATGTGCAGTGGATGTGGATCATCTGCAACTCAACACTTCAACAAAGCTCATAATACTATTCTAGTATTCCAGCTCAGCAAATATATTGCTTATATATTTGCAATCATGACTAATTAATTCTGGAAAATAGCAGGCAATCTAAGAAGGTTTTACCAAAAAAGCAGTTACACATTTTGATGTCCATTTTATTTTTTGCATAGCTCACACAGGTTTTTAATAAGTGAAAATTGACTCATTCATCTCTTATTATGAGATGATGATATTACTTATCTAAGTAAAGAGTGCTTTGGGGGTGATATGAAACACCTCGAGGGCATTTTCGCTTGACAAACATACATTTTTACATCTCTGACAGCCAGAAACCCAGGAGGCCAAGGTTCACAGTTATTTCCAGAGCAACCACCTCAGAGTGGCATGCCAGACAGCTAAATATAACCGTCCCAATCAAAATACCCAGGCAGTTGTTTCTGGTTTGGTTTTCAGGATTAATTAACCATCCAAGGACACAGTCTGTGCAAATTACAGAGAAATGTGAGCTACTGTAGGAGGTTGGATATACAGTATATACATGGAGGCCATAATGCTCTTCTAATGCAAACATCAGGTTACCTGTCTGGCTCTCCAATTTAATCGTATTTGCTCTTGTTGGAGCATAACCCGAACTTCAGCCTACCTACCTGTAAGCATCATTCATGTGGCAATGATTTGGTCTGCCAGTAACCAGCGGTGTATGAATTCCTGACCTACTCTATGCCACTATTTATTCCCCCAGCACTCTTTGAATAACCACATCTTTAATAATAAAAGCTTGGGGAAGTGCAATATGGCGGCCCCAGGGCCTTTAAAGAGGGCCAATTGGGTCTAAACAGGTCGAATCGAATAATGAGCCAGACTCCTCAGCACCACATCAAACCAGAAACACACCACCTTCTCCACCAGTTTATTCTGCAACAGCAGCAGACACATTTTTAATTGACCTTATACTTAAAATCTTTCACACATTATCATAATGTCATATTGATATGTGTTACCAGTGACATTCGCTCAGGGCCTCATTTATATCTTTGATCAGGATTTATATGCTCATAAAATGGGTTTGAATTCAAACAAAATCCTCATACAAATTTGCTAACATCCTTAGCAGCAACAATTGTTATTATTATTATGATATTTTTCTTTGTTAGAGCTTGCGCTCCTGTTAAATTGTTTCATTGCTACACTAAAGACACCCTTTGACTCTGAGTAGAAGACATCATTTGCGTACAAGGTCTCACAGTTAAAGCCATGCATGCTGCAATAAGCCCGGCTTTGTTTCCAATACATCCATGGTAAAACATTTATTAGTCTAATTACAGCAGGCTCCTGTTGAATTTTCTTCCTGTGTTACAGATGCGTTGGCGGAGTTCCCATGTCCTGTCACAATGTCGTTTTATTCAGCACCGTGCCACTGGGAAGAAACTTTTATGGGATTTAGTAAGTCTCAAATGGCCTTCCACACCTTTTAGCTTTATAATTGTTAGTGCGTCAGTTCTTGGCGTGTAAAGTTTTGCTTTGTGTTTCTTGGATGGCGTTGTGCTAATCTCTGTGGAGCTAGTTGATGAAGAAAAAGCTTGAAAATTAACAAGGTTTGTATAATGGCTTTGCAGTTTCCGTGGGCTAGTCTAAGACTAAACTGGTATGCTATAGTTATAAGCAGTGTGTGGTGTGAGAGAAAGCTGCCCTCACCATGTCATCTGCCTCAGCGCAACTGTCTTTGTGTGTGGGCACTACTCTCGTTTAAACTACGCTCTATATAATCCTGTTTTGATTGGAGCTTAAGTCTCCCCTGCAGAGACTGGTGCCTCGTAGCCGCTCTCTTAGACAGGGAGGCCCCCGAGCAGTGGGCCATCCCCAGATAACAGTCTCTTTAAGCAGCATGGTAGATCTCGGCTTCATGCCATGCCTTGCTCCAAGACTCATGGCCGTTCTTTTCTACAGCTCAAAACACAAACAGATAACGGGTGGAGAGCAGGAGCTTCACTTTATCTGTCACAGTGCATCCACCAAGCAAATAATCTTTATCCCTGTAATGTTTTTGCTACAGAAATGAATTGTATTGATGTATATTATATTATACTGATTTGATTTATTATATTTATTTTTATTATTATTATTTTATAGGGTTTTAATATAACTTCCGATAATAATTTTGCATTCAGGATCACAGACTTCTTCTCAACGCTGTTCCACATATTTTATTGGTAACATATAATTCTCACCAAACAAGGTGGTGATGATTTTGTAATTAAACTTGAAGTTTACAGAGAAGGTGCAAGAAAACAGGAAATGTACACATGCACAATCCCTCTCTGTGTTGCTAATTCATAAAAAAAATAAAAAAATACAAATATATGTATGTATGTACCAGAATATAGTATATTAGTATTTTGTATTTGTCAATGCATTGTTGTGCAAATGACATCAATACAGCGAGAGTTGGGTGTTGACAAGTGATTTTTATTCAGCCGATTCATTTAAAACAAATGATTTGTCTTTCTGGGTGAATCATTGACTTCATTCACTCAAAACGTTGATTAATTTAGGAGCTACATGTGCAACAGTTAATTCAGCTCTGGCTTCCTCTTAGTGAAAATAGACACAAGCAAAAACAGACAAAAATAGCACCTAATATTTTGTCTGAAATGTAACTTCAAACTGTTTATGAGCTCTTATTGGTCTAAATAACTGTGATTACCTGTGTCCTGTGATTATAAATATCAAACATTGAATCCAAATCACTGATTTACAGAACCTATTCATCCTTTTTTTAATGCAAGAGTAAGATATTTTCTGCTAATGTTCGAAACATTTAGCCACTGTAGCGAAATGATCACAATCACAAAGTGCAGTAAAAAATAAATAAATAAATATACTATGGTGTTTATGATTATGATAATAAATTACTATGATAACAAATGCAATATTGAGATAACAGACTGCTGACAGCTAAGACTGGCACATGTACATTAAAAATTACAATGCCCAATCTAACTTTAAAAATATTTGGATGGTGAAACTTTAAATACTTCCGAATATTTTTTTTTTCATTTCTGAAGCGAAGGTGTTACAAATAAAGATTTAAGAACCTTTTTTTAACCTTTGCAGCAAGCAACCACCTAGAACACCATACAACCAGTAGCCATGCCTTAGCAACTACCCATAACATCCTACCCATGTCTTGGCAACCACCCACAACACCCTTGTGTTGTGGCAAGTTTCTTCAAAAATGTACAATCTTGTTCAGTTCACAAGAAGGAAAAACAGTAAATATGTCTTGTTCCAGCTGAAGCTGGTAGACAGACGTACACACAGGCAAACACATACAGATGATACATGGGAGGTTGCGTAAAGCTTACACACATTCTGTGAAAAGGTTAAAGGCTAAACACATGATGTAGTAAAAGCTTTGAATTAAAGGCTCACACAGAATCCTAGCCATTAATTTAGAGGCCAGCATGTGTGCAGTTGGTATTCCACTCCGACAAACTGCCTGTCATTGCTTCAGACACGCTGATGAGAAGAGAACATAATGAACGTGTAATATGGGGATAAAGAGCAAACTGATGAAGAAAACAGATCTCAGAATAAACTCACCTGGACTCTGATTTTCTATTTCAGTCAGCCACATAAATCCCACACAGCTGACTAATATTTATGACGCCTCTCAGGATCTAAAAATTATAAACTGTACCCCACATATCACTAAGCTTCATTCAGTCTAGCAGATCTTATTAGTAGAATCTTTGGGCATTTGAAACATAACCATAGGGACAGTGTGCAATTTTCAATTTGTTAGACTGAACCCCTGGGTGTTATGGCACCAGAAAAGTGTGAAAACAGCAGAGACTGTAGACTGCAGCTCAGTGTGGTCACCCCATTCTGCACAAATACATTTTTTTTTTTTAAAAACTGTCAATAATACAGCTATTAAACCAGGCATTCTTTTAAACTCTATGTGTGGAGTACTCCCTTTTATAATCTGCGGCTATGTTAAGGGTGATTTTTATCAGAAACCACCTGTATGTGTGAGTGCATGAGGGAGGTGTGATTAAGCTAACTACTCAAAGAATTGCTATGTGGGAAGAATATTCTGGTTTTACACCTCCAGCCACTTCCTGCACACAGTTTCATCTCTATTAAAACCCTTGCAGCATTTTAGTATTGTCATGTCCAGTGGTTAAATTCGGCACGAACAATCTGTGACAGCATTTTGGCACCTTCAAATCATTACTGGAAAATTATTTCTCTATCCGATCAATTTTCTGTACGCTCCAGGCCAGTTTTTGTTTAATCCAAAAGAACCTTTCATTATAACCATTATGTAAAATTAATTTAGCAATATATTGCATTTGATACCACTTTTTGGAGGTTCCTCAGATGCAAAATGCTAATTAAACTTCCGGTTATGTCCCTCATGTCTAAAGCAAAACAGTATCTCTCTTTCCTCGCAGTTATTTGTTTCCTTGCTGGTAATTCTATAGGCAGCAGTCTTTCTATTATGGTTTAAAAGGGCTGTTTTTTATTAATCCTCCCTTGAAACCACTAGCTAATGTAGCTACTAGACCCCTATAAAATTCAATAAATGGAGAGTTGTTGCCAAACAAAAAGGGGAATGCAGAATCATGATGGAGGTTTTAATTTGTCCAAAGCAATAGGCACGGAAGCTTGGCCAAAAGTGACTTTTGTCTCCACATACCGCTGTCTGGTCATAAAGGGAGCTCAGAGCTCTAGCTAATGTCTTTTAAATATATAAAACTATACTCAGCGGCACTGATAAAGAACATATGTTAAAGATCCTTCTGGTAAGACCTGGAGTCCAGAGGAAGGTGGTGATGGTGCGGTCGACTCACGGCTTTGACCTGTCTTGTGATTACAAGACCTCAAGGCCTCAACAGAAGACGCAAGGTCTTGTGTGGTTGTCTGACTAAAATAAAACAGCTGACTTAGTGTGGCGGTGCTGTGGTCACTTGCAAGTAAACTAGCCATGGCGAGGGAAAAGACGCTAAGAATAATATTGTATGCCCTTATAATAATATCACATCCCATGCCAGACCGACCAAAAAATAATCTCTTTCCAGTGGGATTCATATCGAACCCATATCCTCTACTGCACCTGCCATAATGAAACCAAGATGACCAGGCTCAAAAATTAGGCCATAAATATTATTTTACTCCCTCTTGACTCCAAGGCTCAAAGTGAACATTAAGCGGGCCAGACCATTCCAGTGGCAGAAGCATAAAAGAGAATTTCTCAAATTCTGATAAACCCCTATAATGAATCAAAACACCGAAATAATTTACATGTACAGTATACAGATAAATTTAGGCATGAAAACCACTGGATGGAGCTCTACGTTTCCATTTCACAGACAGACAGTCTTTCAAAACCATTACTGAATTAACACAATGGTGCCTCTTAAACACTTTTCGCCTATAAAAGCACGGCATTGTTACCTTATATTACATCACCTACCCAAAGGAGTACTCAACTCTTGAGGTCCCATTTACACTGTATGCATGTAAAGATTTATATTCATATACAGGGGAGATCAAAATTAGAGAACAATTTACAATCTCCTTAATTTCAAGGTCTCTGTTTAGTCCATTTTTTAAGCATATTTCATATATAAATTGTAAGAAACTTAAATGAGGCATTTAAAAAAGAACTCTGATCAAAACTAGAGAACATTTACAGATAGCTAACCCTATTGCAGTAATCTGGCACCTGGTGCTGATTTCTTTAATTATATGACAACCCAGTTTTTCACCGAGTTTACATGAAGGCGGGCCGCTCTAAGTTGACTGAAACCCAATGACAGAAGGTTGTCCAGATAAAGGTTAAAGGAATGACCTTAAAAGCCATTGCAACAGAAGTTGGTCATTCCAAATCTGTGATTTCTAGAATACTGCAGCTTTACAAAGTCACTAACTCATTCAAGTCCACCAGGTCTAACTCATTCGAGTCCACCAGTCACTAACTCATTGTGGACCACCAGCCCAAAAGGATAATGCAACGACTCTCAATGGGGAATCGGTGTGGAGAGAGGAGAACTGGTCCAAAGTTCACTTTAGTGACGAGATCAAGCTTAATTTATCCGTGTCTGATGGGAAACAATTTGTTCAGCATCAAACTGAGAAAAGACTGAACCCAAGTGCATAGAAAAGTCAGTGAAAGGATGGAGGAGGAAGTTTAAGACTTTGGGGGGTGTTTTCTGCAGCAGGAGTTTGGTTTCTTATACAGACACATGACAGGGTGATTCTACAGTAAATGTACATCAGAAACTCCTCCAGCAATATGCAGTTCCTTCCCTGCAAGCATTTCCTAGTCAATCTTCAATTTTCATGGATACAATGTCCCTGTCACACTGTAAATTCATGTCTTACCCCTGAAAGCTCCAACAGAACTAATGTCCTTTTGGGGAGTCTGTGGACTGAAAAATGTCAAACCAATTTTGACACACTCCGAGATAAGCAGACTAGTGCACCTGTCCTAGGGGTGGCTGACTTTATGAAGCCCTTTATTGTGGAGACAGATGCGAGCAGTCAGGACTTGGGCGCCGTTTACATAAACGCATCAGGGAGATGTTAAATGTGTTATTGCCTTTGTAAGTTGATGTCCGAGGGATGTAGAAAAAAAAAATTAGAGCAGCATGAAACTCGAGCCCCTTGCTCTCAAGTGGACAACTGTTGAAAAGTTTTAGGGGTATTTGTTAGGGTCCACATTTACCATGATAACCAATGATAATCCTCTGTGCCACTTGAAAATGACAAACTTTGGACCGATTGAACAAAGTCGGATGTCACAGTTGTCTGCCTTTTTTATTTTGACGTCCAGTATTATTGAGGGCATTGAAACACAGTAGCTGACACACTATCTAGACAGTTGATTGCAATGGAGAATGGGAGAATTTAACCAGGTGATGGTTAAGGGGGGTATAAATACTTTTAGTGTTAATGATGCCCATAGCTGGACAATGTAATAAGAGGTCCTTTAAGGTGATGTAATTGTGTACAAGTATGAACATGCGAGCACAATGAGGAAGTCATAGAGTTATTCTGCATGCGTCTGCAATTGCTGTCCAAGTGTAATCTGACATAATCCATGTACATATCGCTATGTATATGAAAGATCGCTATGTTTTTATGAAAGAGTACAATTGCTGTTTACTGTAAGATTTCCCCAAGTGTCGATTATATCCATAAACAGTTGAATGTTAATGCAATATTGCATTGATGTGTTAGTATGGCAGAGGTAATGCACTGCATGTACAGAGGAGGTCTGTTTGTGACAACAAAGAAGAGACAACAAATTGTACTTTATATTATCTTTATGCTGATGGTGAACAATTTTCTGCATAATCAGAAGATATTCTGGCATTGTATTTTGGTTTATTCTTGGTTTTGGTTTATATTTTTCTGCACCACATACCTAAAAGAAACAGAAACTCCTAACTTATTATTAGAAATAGCTAACAAACTCCACCTATATTTTTTGGTCCTGTGTGTCATTTTCCTGCGGCCACAGTTTGTTGTAGAGTTTTGGGCAATGACATATGGTAAAGTTGTACTCCACACCAGTGGACACCTCTGGCCTGAAATATCGGAGCATAGACATCAACGCAGAATCTCTCGCCAAAAATGTCATTTTCATTAAGAGGGCTAATGATCCCAGATTTCCTTTGCCTCGTGGGCAACCAATGCCCCATTACACAGTTATTGAAAACAGCAAATTATTTCAACGTTTATTGTCCCGGGCAACGTTATTAATCTAGCAATCTGATGTCATAACTTCCATATCTGGCATCTGCTTTGGAACATATGTGTCATTCAGGCAGCAAACGCTCTGTACATGACAGAATGATGAGAGGGAAATCACACTGCACGAGAATGAGGACCACTAGCACTCAGGCCTCACAAACAGCATTTCCTGTTTGTGGTTCCACTTGTTCAGTCTTTGAAGTGTGCCATAATAATAGAACCAAATGGAGCTAATGAAAACGCACTCTGTCAGATTAAAAGGAAGCCCTGGACTCAACTAAACCAGAACCTCTTACCACAGACACAGACCAGGAAAACACAGACATCCTCAGTATGATACTCTTGCCTTCAAGGCTCTGCCGCATAGTTTACAGAAGTGGTTAAATGATGAAAAGAAAATCACGAAATGGCAAGCGGAAATGGGCAATACAAACGTCTGATGTGTGGACAGACATTAGATACCATAACATTAGCATGCGCAGTGTGTCCTGGTTCTGGGTATAAAGGATTACTTCACCCCCCCCCAAAAAAAAAAAAAAAAAAATCTGTCATCACTCCAAACCTGACTCTTTTTTTTTTTTTTACATTTAATTTTCCGTTGATAGCAACCAGAGATTTCAAACTTCAAAAGGGATGCAAGGGGGAAGTCATGGCCTAATGGTTAGAGGGTTGGACTCCCAATCGAAGGGAGTTCTAGTCTCGGGCCGGACGGAATTGTAGGTGGGGGTAGTGCATTAACAGCTCTCTCTCCACCTTCAATACCACGACTTAGGTGCCCTTGAGCAAGGCATCGAACCCCCCAACTGCTCCCCCGGGCGCCGCAGCATAAATGGCTGCCCGCTGCTCCGGGGTGTGTGTGTGTGTGTGTGTGTGTGTGTGCGCGCGCATTTCGGATGGGTTAAATGCAGAGCACAAATTCTGAGTATGGGTCACCATACTTGGCTGAATGTCACTTCACTTTCACTTTTTTTTTAAAGTTCCATCAAAGCATCAATAAAATGGGTCCAAATGGTGTATAGACCACATATAACTCATATGATAGTTGTGTTTATTTTTTGCTCTAGAGAATCGTTGAATCAGTGAGTTGAACTTGACAACCGGACCTGTTTGATTAGTAAATGAAGCATTCGGACTGCTTTTGTTAGCCAACTGATTCATATTGAAAAGATTTGATTCAAAAGAATGACTAGCCTACAAATTGGGCATTTGGAACGACGTGATGGTGAGTAAACGGTGACAAGCTGGTAATTGGGATTGACTTTTACACTAATGTTGCACAAGTCCACAGGAGATATTTTTACAGTTAAAATCATGTAGCATAATGTTATATTGCTGATGTCCTTTTTAAATCTTCTTGTTCGTCTCTAGTGAGTCATTACAGTGTGTCTGTTTCTAGACTATGATTTTACAATTTAGTTTGGTGATGGTGTGGCCCACGAGGTGACATCTGTGTGCAGTTCATTAGCTTGTAACCCACAGGGGATGGGTTTATAAACAGTTAGGTTTACATATACTGTACGTTCACTATATGGAGGGTTTATGAACCCTACTTCAAGGATGAGCTATTTTTCATTTTTCATGTCTCATTCATTCAACAGTTTTGTCCATCAAAATAATCTGAAGGATAAAGCATAAAATTATAAAGTAATTGTGAAAAGATCTTTCATACTTTCTCTTGTGGGAAATGCAACAAGATTGGATAAAAAGTCCTATTTTCCCTCCCACTTAAATTCCATGTAAAATTATTTACTATTTCATGATTTATGTATATAAATTATCATTGTATATACATTTATTTATTCATTTATTGCAGTGTAAACACTCCAAATCATATTTGTTTGTTTGTTTAACAATCCTTATTCTCTTCTGGAAATAATTTCTAGGTTCACAGATGCATAATGTTTTGTGAAGTGGTTTCCTTTCCTGCAGAAATAGACAGTGATGCCATTTGCACCTATCAAAAAGACTAACAGCTTCTCCGAATGATATCCTGTTCCTGTAAAGGCCCTATTCTCTGCTGCCAGTTGGACATATCTGTTTGTGTGCTGTCAAATGACAAATGTTGTATTATTGAGCTTTCGGACTTGATGGGAGGTTGGCGAGGTTCTGAAAATATACAACAGCACCATGAAGTGCAACATGAACTGCGTTTTAATAGCACACGATATACACATTATCAATCAGTTGACGATACACTTCAGCTGCTGCAGGATGTGTGATCAACATAAAGTACAACATGTTAAACCAGGTTTACACAATGCATTTCTGTGGGACATTTATCAGCAAATCAGACACAATCAGTTTCCACTGTTGGAGATATGTTGTATTGTTATAAGTGGTTGAAAGAATACTTCAGCACTGAGGAGTATCAGGTACAGAGACATAATTTTCACCAAACAAAAATAATAATAATAATAATAAAAAGATCAATAAATAAATCAATTATATACCTCATAAATGTAATAGCTATGTGGAGGCTATGCTTTTATTTAGCTTTTTGTTCTTTTTAAATACATCTAACTGTAGCTGGTATTATAACCCTTTACACATTTAAACGCTGAAGGTGTCAATACTGAAAATACAGTAAATTTTTTTCTATATATTTAGCATCAATGTTACCGTTATTAGATAAACTCACCAACTATGTACACATGAGTTGTGGCCATGCTAGTTAAACAACTAAGATTCTTACCCACAATATACAGTCAAAGCATAAAGCGGTCTGGACGTAAACATCTTGTGCTGAGAATAATAATTTCGCAACTGTGCATGGTTTGCAACATTGCAATGAAAAACAAAGTACCTATTGGACAAGGAATGCAATACATGACACACTCTGCCTTGACTTTTTTAGGGAAGGGGATGATGTGGATTGTACATAAATATGGAAGAGTCTCTCTCTTGTTTTTCAGGGCATCATTATCAGTCAATCACGTTTCGAATCCCTTCTGCTCCTTTCACCACCCTGTGCTCGTTCTACTCCTCCAGGTCTCCAGGCCCAAGCTTTCTGTGCTTCCAGCTCAGTCTCTCTCTTCTTCCTCCTCAGATAGGACGAGATATGAGCTATATGAACAGCTGGTATAGTGTTCCATGATATCACAGTAGGGTTGTGGGTCAGGGGGACGTGTCACCGTTGAGGGAAGCAGCAGGAGGCACAGAGACACAGTGTGACCACATGAGTGTGAATAATCCTGTTTGGATGCGCGTGTGTGTTTTCATCAGGGTAGGTGTGTGTGGAGCGTGGGATAGCAGCTTTGTGGTCTTTGTTCCATCGAAAAGTCTTTGTTTATTACTTTTCATATTTTTTTTTTACTGGCTGGCTCGAAGAGAGGCGAGGTGGTCACTGTGTTGGTTCTGAGCCCGGAAGCGGAGCCTCTGCTTGTTAGGCTTCTTCTTCTGGTCTTTGGTCCGGTGGGCCTTCCCCGAACCCCCTATACCAAAACAAACAGAAAAGAAAAAGCACATTATATATGTGCTTTAAATAAGTATCAGTAAGAGCATGCACTGGTTTTGGAATTTAATTACAGCGACACTAAAAACAATATTATGTATACTACTGTTCAAAAGTTTGGGGTTAGTAAGATTTTTTTTTTTTTTATGTTTCTGAAAAAGTCTCTAATGCTCTTATTTTCACTAAAGCTCAGAATGAAGACAATCACAAGAAATCAAGTTATTTCACTCAATAAGAAAATATATTTTTCCTCTTAATAATTTCTTGCAGTTTGAGTTAAAAGAGCAAGCCAGGCCTTGAGCTGCCTGTGAATGATATTTCTTTATGATTTAAAGACAGCAGCTTTCTGAGCAGAACCCCAAACCAAATTATCCTTTCCCCACCCCATCTCCCTAAAACAGTGGAGCAAAGTGCACAACACGCGTTCACTTCTCAGCCAAGCATCTCAGACCAGAATTAATGCAAGCCAGGTGTCGCAAGCAATGCATTCTGGGAAAGGCTGTGTGGCATATCGCACACAACGAAGGGTGGCTTGCTAAATCCAACAGGGGCAAACAAGATGACGAGGTGCATATGATTGAGTGTGTGACTGTTCGAAGGAGAAAGTGTGACTGAGAGGCACAGGAAATTTGTCAACAGGGGAAAAACGAGTCAGGCTTAGATGCCGGGTGGTATCTAGATCCCGATCTGGCACACATTTGTGCTAGCTGTGCTACGGTTCACATACAGGCGGCAGAACATAATCTTTCTGTAGTTGTATTTCAAGGCCTGGCTCACAGTCTTATTATTGCACTTGTTCAGGCCATTTAGCACCACAAAATGAGGCAAGGCAGCAGAATGTGTGGTGACTTTATCTCAAGTGGGCCTCTCTCTCAAACGCTGTCCCAGCTCTTGCCGCGATCGCAGCTGCCTGAATGCCTTTCCCAGCCCCACTATGTGAATTCTGAGAAAATGGTTTTCTTAAGTGGAAACAACCCTGAGAAAATGCTCTCTTTTGGTGGCATGAGAAAAAAAAATGTAACAATTTCACTTAATCTTCCACAGGCAATTTCCTGCAATTAATACAATCGTTCTATTTTGGGACTGATTTCTTGCGGTTTTGCAATTTGGCACAATGCAAAAATGTTGTCTTTACACGACTGCTCGTATGCCTTGAAAACGCTCCAAAAAGCCCTTGGGGTCCGTTTTCATTGAACCGAATCTCCATGCGCCTGACATAAAAACAAAAGCAGCAGCAAAACTGTTGAACCTCTTCGATAAATGTCGCTTCCAATTGCTCCAAGTGAGTTATACCGGATTTACTCAGGCACAATATCCATAATGACCACAGGCAAAGGTGTTTTTCCATTTCAAGATTCAAAAAGTGTTTGCTTTATAAAGAGTCTGCAATGTGATCGATTTAGGGGCACAGTTTGATGGCAGTAAAGAGCAGAGGTCTACATTAAAAAGACCCATGTTGCAGGCCAGAGCACACGTGTTCTTTCCTCCCAACCATTAGAACAATATCCTGTCTCATTAAGTTCTGTTTATAGTAGTGGAGAGCAGTGTGATTAACTAGGAGAGAACTAAACTTTAGGCTATTGCTGATCAAATAGTTTCAAAGACATCAGTCTAAACAACATTAAAGGAGAGGTTTTTCTAAAAGTTGTTGCTAGAAAATATTTGTCAAAAGGCATTACGAGTTACCAAATGCATGTGAGTCCCTGATTTTGGTGGCCTTGTTTTATTGTGCAGCTAAAAACGAAGCTTTCTATTCATTTCATGCTTTGGATTTACGTTGACGGCAATGTTATTCACAAGCATTCATTTGAAATAAAAAGGATGTCACAAGTTACTCTTTATAGTTTGTATCTGTAATTTAGAGTAGTATGACAATGTAATATGATATACCATAGTTCAAGACAGTACTATCTTTACCATGAATTCAAAACAGTAAAACAACAACAAAAGCCTAGTAACCTTCCAAATTTGACATTTAAACCTAGAAATATCATTGATTTCATTGCAGAAATCTGTCTCAACAGTGTTAAGTAAAAGTTCCTACAAGGTTATACGTTCCAATCATCACTCATTTGTGAATTCTGATCAAACGCTGATGGAAATTTTTATAGCGTATCATAACTGACAGCTAGAGGGCAACCAAAACTAACTGAAAGCCTTAGGTCTGAGCAGATCAAAACAGTGCCTGAAATGGAAAATCCTATCAAGACGTCCGCAACTATTTAATACGTCTCAACCTGAGTTGATGTCAGGCATAAGATTGTTTGAATAAGGGCCTTGTTTGCAGTCTTGGTCTAATGTTTATAATTAATTGCCAAGTCCAATTAGCAAGGTTCACAGAGTGAGGTCAAGACATCGGTGCCTTTTGCTACAACCTTACAGTTTGAATTACGGCAGGGGGGGGGGGGGGGGGAGCATTGTTTTTAGCATCTTTGATTGGAAAAGCAGAAAGCAACCATATGCCAGAATCGTTTTTATATTTAAACATTGGTTTATTTTTCTTACTTTCTCTCTTTCTTTCTTAGTGGAATTAAAAAAGAGAAATCTTTCCGCCACTGATTGCTTTCCTTTTGTAGATAAAACAAGCATCTGCCAAAAGACACTCAGTTTTACATGAATTTCAGCATCAAACAAATAAACAAGTTAGTGCTGATCAGAAACAGTGTGCTTGTGCGCGCTCTAATGTTCCGATTTCTGCACGGAATATTGATCACCACTCCATGGCAACAATAGAGAGAGTTTTCCCCCCAGATTGAATGATTGAGTGTCAAGAAAGGACGGCAAAGAGAAGAGAACACAGGTGTAAGTTAAAACACATTCTGTACTGTTTGTCTGCGCGATTCCCTCATAACTTGCTTTCTTCTCCTGACTTCTCCTGCCACACGCATGGATGCGATCTGGTGAAACACCTGGCAACCGCTGTTCCACTCCCAACCACAAATTCCTTCAGCACATGATTTGACATATTACTGTCTCTTTCAATCTTCTACCTGGCTCTGACTGCACCGTTTATGCTCTCATCCCATCAAAATAACACTTCAGTGTTATCATATAAATGTTACATAAATGCATATCAAATTTATGGGTCTATCAAGATGAAAAACTTTAATCACATGCTAATGAAAATAGGAGTCTTGAGTCAAGTTTAGAGCTAGCAACATGGGTTTGATTCCAAGGTAATGCATGAATTGATAAAATATATATCTTGAAAGCAAAGTTAGTCACTTTGAAAAAAAAAATGCATACGCAAATGTATGTAAAAGATTAATTAAACAGATAAATATCAATATTCAAAAAGATAAATCAATTTAATTACTATAATGTGACATTCTATATTTTAAATGCAAATAAATAAATACGGTGTAATATTTATTTGTACATGCAGCTGTGCAGTCAGTGCTGAAAAGAAGAACATAGAGTAATGAGGAGCCTTTGAAACATCAAAAAACATGCCTCTTATGCTTTACTCCATCGTAAAAAGTCTTCTCCCTTACAATTAAAAACGGTTTCAAAGTTTTTCCTAACCAAAACAGTGACAAAATGCATAAAAAGTCACATATTCCATCTAGGCCTGGCAGTGACCTGCCATCAGAGCGGCCGTGACCAAATGAAACGACGTCCGTCCAGCCTTAAAATCCAACCTAAAGTGAGTTCATCTGCATGACTCAAGTAGTTCAGGAATCGAAAGGTCTAATCTTATCAGTACAGCATGTGGTTTAAGGAAATCGATACCTGACCTTAGGAAAGCATTACGAGTGAGCGGTAAATGGACCTCTCTGCGAAGACTCTTCTTCTGCTCAGGACCTTCTCCTCTTTCAAAGGATAAACAATTAATAATTGGCTTCTCTGCTGCTCCTTAATCGTATCCACTTCTCCTACCAAAACGGCAGGAGATCGAGAGAGAATGAGGAGGAGAGACACAAAATTGAAAACAGGGTATGAGGACTCTTGTGGAAGTAGCAGATGATGAAGTGGCAGTTTTGGTGGTCCATCATTTTTATGAAGACACCAAACGCAAAGTCATTATTTGTGAGTAAAGGAGAGGACCACTGGCGCCAGCAAGATTTGATTTCAGTGGCAGAAATTGAATTAGCAGCCATTAAGGACTGTAACACATACATTTATAATGCTGTGAAGAGATGGACTTACACTGGACTTATACTGTGGACAATGTGTCTGGAAGGAGATCCAGCGAGCCTGGCAGAGCACAGAGGGACAGTTCACTAAACCGTTGAGTCAGATTTACACAAAACATTTCGGCACTAAACCCTGTTTATTCATCACCACTGCAATCTAGTTGTTCTGCTCTAAGAACGTCTAGTTTCTGTATAAATTAAGGCAATTACAGATTAAGCCTTTATGTTCAAAGGTGAGAATTAATTTCCTGGTTTAATTAATGTTGTAATTTTTTTTTATTACTTTTATAGTGATCAAAGCAGCAGTCATTCATCATATTCATATTTGGAGATGAGAAATAAAACAAATAAATTACCAAAAGATTAAATGATTTCAGTGCCTGCACTTTATTTTGTTTTCTTATTCTTTGTGTGTGTGTGTGGAGATGAATTATTCTTTGCTCTATATTTTAGCATCTAAAAAACAAATTTTAATTTGCTTTAATTTGTCATTTCTTATTCTCTTCTTCTTCTTCATACATTTATAAAGAATTATACAAATATTAAATGGATATAAATATAACAATAATAATCTGAATAATCCTTTCAATATAAAATAACTGATACTGCGAACATTTACATAATCATATTAACATTAAAAATAACACAAGTAAAATACAAGTACAATATTTTAATAATAACTTGTCAACAGACAATTAAAAATTCTGCCATCCATTGATCAATGCAATTAGTGTAGCTAACACTTTAAACCAATCAGATATTTACAAGTAAAAAAAGTAAACTACAAGTAAAGTATTTTAATAATAAATTGTCAACCATTCAAAATGCTGCCATCCAATAGGATCAATGCAATTATTGCCTTTTTATTAACAGCTTGTTGTGTAGCTGACACTTTAAATCAATCAAATATTTACAAGTAAAAAAGTAAACTACTGTACAAGTACAGTATTTCAATTATAATTATGTCAGCAGTAATATAATTTAAAAACACTGCCATCTAGTAGCAGTCTTTTATTATTAGCTCATTGTGTAACTAAAACACTTTTTCAATAAAAAAGAAACTTAACTGTTCTTTAAATTATGATTAGCACATATCTTAAGTTACTGTATTAAATCAGTTTCCCCGACACTTCCCTGAGAAAATTATCCTTTATAGCTAGAAGTCTATCTTGCTAACCAGCTGACAAGAACTTCTCTGCACAGCGTCACTTAGCCTAACAAGGTTACTCAGGATCATATCTCTTTCCCCTCCTCTCTCTCTCCCTCTGAAGTTCTGCTTATTATCAGAAGGAATGGTTTAAAACACATGCATTCCAAACTAATGCTAATGTTGAAATTAGGTGGGTCATAATTGTCTTAATTCTGAGCAACGGTAAAAATGTGGAGAGCTTTAGGAGCAGACGAGTGCACTGTATCGGTTCTTTGAAGATGTCCATGATGGTATTTCAAAGTAAATATCATGATTTTTAGCATAAAAACAGGCATGATTGGAGCAGTGATTAATCTGGTGGTTAATACTGCCTTCAGGCCATGAGCCAGAGCTGAACTGGAAATGTCTGAACAGCCTGCAATTAGTCAATAAATGAGAATAATGTTAAAAACATATTTTTTACTAAACAAAATATAAATATTAGATTAAAAAAGAGATCAATCTTGCCTTGCAACCATCTGAAATAAATCAAGTTGTAGTACTACATTTTTTAAAACAATAATATAAATATATAAATGCTAAATAATAATAATAACAATGACAAAAGCACATAACAAAATCACTAAAACTGAAAATGAATTAAAATTAATAAAATCCATTTTCCCTGGGGAACATACTGATACAAATATAATACCTTGACAAGTCACTTTGAATAATATTTGGACAGTTTATGCCAAACACATAAAATAAGGCAGATAAATCTGAGCTATGCTATTACTATGTGTGTTTAAAACCTGATTACAAATATATGGAGCTATCATTCTACTCATAAATCAGACTGAGTGTTGTCCACTGAGAGATACCACAGTGATGCCAGCTGCCCTCACAGCCACACACAGAAGCTGATATGCATGCCACCACAAACCCATACAGAAGGCTGCAAAACAGCTCTGTGGTCTCCTATCTCTGCCTGACTCACCCCCACATCTGGGCTTAAGTACATAAGGCTGTAGTCTTGTGTCCCTCAGAAAATGAGGCATAATTAGATTTAGTTTCATTTAATTACTGCCTAAATGTTATGTTACATTTCTGACGAGCATGAAAAGCTTCAACAGCTTTATCAAAGAAAATCTCTGCGCTATTTGGCTATTATAATGCTATTACCAACCAGCACTGAGAAAGTGGCAATAGGATGATAAAAAAAGATCAAGGGAACAAGACAAGATTCATAATTTGTGTCATATGTCAACATTTCACAAACACATCATTCCTGATAAGGCAAACAACGGTTATGCTAGGGTAAAACTAAACTGTTTTTCTGGAGTCACTTAAGTGCATTTAAAACTCGCAATGGCGCTTTGATCTCTCAGATTTACGTAAACATCTGTTTCGTGCTGATAGAAGGGAGATTGGTTCTTATCAATTCAGCTACAGTCGGTTCGTGAGGAAAAGAACTGATGTGTTGCGTTACACAACCAGGCATTTTACGACGAACATCTTGGAATGTTTAATGTATTAAGATCTTCTTTTGTTTAAAAGCAGTTGCTAGAATTAAGTTATGATTAAGGCTTCTGTCTTCTCTGACTTGCAAACTGGTAGGAAAATATTTTGTCCCTGGAATCCATCACTTTTCACTAGCTCTGGGAGTGCGCAGTGTTTAACTGTATAATTACTGTATGTTTAAAAGCATATTTTCATGTTTGTCCTGAAAATGAAGAGGAGGAAGAAATAATTTCAACAGCTTTGCCAAGGATGTGACCTCGTCACACTACAATTACACAAACTATTTGATGGAACATTTGTTTTTCATTTCACTCCTGAAGCTGCATTTCCTGCGAGTGCTGTGGGTGATGGGAAGTATGGACTATAAGTGTGTGCGTCATGGCAAATAAGAACATCATATCCTCCCCTATACAGGGGCCAAGCCTCAGATTTTGTCATGTACTGTACATATGGATGCAGAGGTAAAACTATTTTACACCATGATGTGTGGTTGTGTTGGCAAGAGAGCGAACGTTCATTGTGAGTTTATGGGAAACATTTGGGGCCGCTGCCACCACTGGGGCTTTTCAAACTGAGGTCCATGTTAAATTCATACAATCTAATCTGTTCCGTATATAAATATGCTCAGATGCAAAGCAAACCTTTAGGCTACATCTTGAGCCGAGAATGTACCTGTCATAGCCCTGTCTGGGCCATATGTGTTTCTGAGCTATACGCCCAGCCGTTTCAGTTCTGTTTGCTCCTTCACTCCCCAAGGGCACTTCTGGAGGATGTAAGAGGAAATTGTGCAGCATGATGTGTTCTTTATATCTCATTTCAGAAACCAAGGCCTTCAATCTCCATCTCCAATGGGGAACGAAGAGGAAATCTGCCTCGTGTCTCGAGGAACCCAGCGGGTTTCTACATAAAGAGGAAGTGCCCATGAGGCAGACAGGCTGTGCCAAATCAGACATGCTTATACACTAAAACCGAAGAGAGTAGTGTGCGAGTGTGCGTGTTTTGGAGAGGAGGGACCCTCTGTGAAATACTTCAAGTCAAGGGCGTTACGCCTGCTCTCCTATCCTTACCTCAGTTTATAAAATTCCCTTCAAAGACCTTTCATCTATCTAAACAGGGTACTTGTATCCTTTCGAGGCGACTTAACTCTAAAAAAAGAGCAATACAAAACTTCTGTACTTGCATCTGTGGACCTGTGGGGCTGTGAGGTGTGTTTAATCTTTTGAGGATCTAGGTGTAAAGGTTCTTGTCAAACCAAAACCACTCACCTGAGTGAAACTGACAGCTTTTATCATCTACCCATGGAGCCCCCCTCAACTCAAACACCTTGGTTCCAATAATTCCCCTTAGTTCTGCTAAAGTATTTCTGCCAAGCTTTTTCAATGCCCAACAAGGTCAGGGGTTTCACACCACAGCAATGGTTAGAAAAACAGGAACATGTCAGGGAAAAGATCCAAAAGTAACAAGAAGGTAGCAAGGATTTGTCCTACATCCAGGTATTAAGTATAAACACTGGGGTATGGAGTCTTGGGAACTGGATAAATGTCGATAGGCAAACAAACCAGCTGAAAAAAGGGGGATTTCTTTCAATGCCGTAAGGCAACTATACTGAAATTACAATACTGAATAAAATTTGCATCAATTCAGAATAAATAAAACTACAGTTTCTACCAAGTGCAACTGCACCATTTAGACTGGAAATTCAGGGTATATATATATATATATATATATATATATATATATATATATATATATATATATATATATATATATATATATATATATATAGGTAAAATGTCCTATAAACCTATACATTTAAACATCTGTCTTCAAATTTCTGCATCATGTTTGTCACCTCAATTCAAATTCTGGAACTGAACTGGAATCTCAATTCTGTTCTGAATAGTGCACAACCCTGTTTACAACCCATCTGTTTATTTTGGTGCATTTACCCAATTGTAAATCGACACAGTCTCTTTTGGTTATTCCCTGCTGTGTGCATGCAAGCTTGGATGTCCAAAACACTTAAAACACAGGAATCTAGCAACAAACAACACTTTGTTTTGTCTGGGTGTCTGTTTCGTTGGTCCAAGCCTATGGATGTGAGAGGGTCAGAAGCCACAGCTTCCCTCAGTATCATGAGGCTCTGATTACAAACTGTGATGTCTCAATAAAAATGCCAGAGAGAGAGAGGGGACAGAAGATTTTAGCGGCTGAGTTGGTGCAACTGTGCAGCAGATGTTGAAAGTCATACCCCGCTCCCAGCTAGCCTCGAAGATAGGGTGGTCTAGGCCATGCCAGTGTCCCACTGATATTGCAGGCACATCAAATGGAACCTCGGCATACAAACTATCAAAAGTCGAGCTTATACATTAGTGCTTATGTGTGACAATGTATGAAAGCATGTTTATTGAAGGCTGTGTGGAGGAAATGTCTTGCCTGTCATGTGTGATGTGTGCATGCCTGTTGTGTGTGTCTGTGGAGATGAAAGCATGTGTGGGGCCTTGCGGAAGGGTATTCGGTGGGTTACGCAGTGGTCTGGATGACAGAAGGTCCACATTCAAATGGCAAACACTAAATGATTGCAGCCTAATTAGACTGGTGATAGGCCTGTGATGCTGTCATGAGACAAAATAATTGCTGAAAGTCACCGTAACTAAAGTGTATATTTTGAAATAAACATGGGCTGCTTTAGGTAGTCTACAGTCTAAAAAGAAAGAAAGAAAGAAAGAAAGAAAGAGATTGTAGTGTATTTGGAATTTACAATATTTTCCACAAAACTACATGATTTTTTTCAAGTTCAAAACCATGACTGTGAATAGAATTAAATACCCCTCAATTAATCTCATGATTTCTGACCTATTTTTAGAAATCAGAATGAAGTAATAACATAATATTAGGTAGAAGTGATTTTTTAAAAAATCATTATGTCAAATATATTTAATATCTTCAAATACATACTAACTTTGACTGCCTGAGACTACGGAGCCTCGCATATGACATGCAAGAAAAAATAAATAAATTGCGCGCATGGTTTACTAATTCGTTCCCTCAATGTACTAAAACGTGCACACGATTACTATTGCGTTCCCTCGATTTGCTAAATCGTGCACACAATTTATAAATTGAGTGAACAATATAGTAAATCGAGGGAACGCAATAGTAATCGTGTGCACGTTTTAGAACATTTGGGGAACGAATAAGTGAATTGTGCACACGATTTAGCCTAATATTTTTTCCTGCATGTCATGTGCCGGGCTCTGTAGGAGCCAGATCAACAGAAAGATTGATAGAATGAAGAATTCGATTGCTACTTTGTCTTTTCTTAGGTGAGAATGTGTTATAAAAACGTATAGGTTATCCCTTAATCTAATGTAAAATAATAGTTCAAGCCTCTTTGGATCATGTAAAAAAGACAAAAGGTTAATTTAGATTAAATAAGTGCCAAAAAATAATTTCTTGCAATCAGCACCTTTAGAAAAACCAACCGCAAATCACAAAAGCTGCAATCAGTTGACTGGGATATCAATATCTCAACAACATCTTATAAATAATTCACCAAGAATCATTAAGGATCAATGACTATTGACAAACACCATTTGCTGTTGACCTCAGACCAGATGCCTATTCTTGGACACTTCATCTTCAGCCAGGCTTTAAATGGACATTTACTTTTGGTAAAACAGTGTAAAAGACTGAGCAATTAATCATACAGAGCAAGTAGCATTAGCAATGCCACAACACAAAGTTTAAAAGAAGACCAAATGGGAGATTATATGGGAACTGCTTTGTGAATGCAGAAAAGCATGTTGGCTGTGAAAAAGTGGCCTCCTGCTCCCATGTCAGTTCTGTGGAGTCAGCTAATTAAAGAAAGATTAGTCCATTGGCACACCAGTCACAACAGACCTGGCGCAAGGCACAGATAATCACCCAACACGTCAGCCAATTAGTGAGCTCCACTTGCCCTGGGAAAACAGCACACGCTGTGCTCCTGCTCTATCCAGTGATAGCCCGCAATATTATCCAGGCATAATTCACCATTTATCATTCCTGAATTTCAACACTGAGTCAGGATCTCATCGGGAGTCTTCATCTGCGGATCACTTTCTCCTCCGAGAGGCTCATGTTTTGGTGGGAATCACGAGGCAGTCTGACATTTATTAAATAAATAAGTGCAAACACACTCTCTCACACTCATCAGAGGTGGCGAGAAGCGTCCTCTATTTGTTTTGGAGGGGCACTTGGCACAGGACGAGCTTAAGAGACTCACATAAGAAGTGAATTAGTTGTCTGTGGAAGCTCGCATCTGTAGCAGGAATGTTTGAAAATCAAAAGACATTCAAGTATGGATTGGATTTTGGTTTTCCAAACTAAACACAGGGTCAGAGTCAGATCACGGTGCATAATTAAAATGCTTGGAGGAGCCCCCAAATGCAGTCCGCTAACTAACCATAAACACACCAGTGCCGCGCAAAGCCCTGCACACATTAAAAGATACTCCGCCAGTGTTTTCTCTGTGGCACAGAGGGGCATGCCTTGCTGCGGGTCTCGTCCTGCTTCCCTCAATAACAGATTAAAGGCAATAACTCCTCTGTGGGCATTACTTTACCATAGTCTCCATCTGGCTCCCAGACTGGCCTGGACAGACAAGCAGAGTATTTGGGTTTAGCTCTTTCACAGTGCTACTGTTGCCTGGATATCCGTCCATCCTCATCCAAAGAAGGGATGGCAAATAGCGCCAATACAGAGGGGGTGAAATATTGTTGCATTCCAAACCTTTATGACTTTGTGAAACGCAAAAGATGATCAGCTGTTTTTGTTCAGATATTAAAACTCCAAAATGAAGGTCTGCGTGGATCAATTTTTCATTACCGCTCCAAAGTTTCTATCCTGACCTCACCTTGTTGCATTCGTCGCAGCAGGCAAAAGGAAGGTGCTTTCCAGAATATTCAACCCTGATATTGAATATTAAACTGTTTATTTCTGTTGCGCAATAGATAAATCATTTTGTATCATTTCGAAAAATTGACACTTAAGACCACACAGGTTAACAGTACATCAAACTAAGTTCAAATTGCAATTGTTTAATACCCAAGTTAAAAAAAATAAAAATAAAAAAATTTCCCAAGTTGCAATGTTACATTTAAAATTGAAAAGGATCATAAGTTACCTAAGAAGGACAAAGATTTGTCACAGATATCAGGGCATATGGGAAAAACTATATGTTTCTCCTGTTTCAAAAATGGGAAATCAATTGCAACATGCAAGGCTCTTTGCCCCTGAGCTATAGAATCTAGAAACCACAGAAAAATCGTTAAGAGAAGTCAAGCATGCATATCATTGCACTATGGAGTCTCACGTGTTCCTGAAGTAAAACATTTTCCCGATAGAGCCACTCCTAAGTGACACAAATGTGGATATGAATGGACTAATATGGCATTCAATACACCATTTCTAGCTGTCTGAGAATCTGAAAGCCGCTTTGCTTTGCAGCAAAATTATCCAATAAGTCTCAATGTCGTGTTTGTGTCTGAACTTCAGTCACACTAAATCCAATGTTAGGGAATTACTACTAGGATTAACAAAATAATTGGAAGCAATAACAGTCTGAGTTGTTTGCACAACATTTAAAACAATTGACATTAAGTAACCTGCTGCTAGTTGGTTGCAGAAAGGCAGAGGGCTAAAAACCTATTTGGAAAATGTTTGCACCAGGAAGGAAATTCTATCCTCAGAACGGCAATACTACTGACAGACGCTCCCTGCTGGAATATCACTGTACAGAGCACTTTCATGGCAGAATTCTCTTAGCATTGTTCTCTCTCTCCCTAGCATGTCTGGTCAGTCAGTTGATTTGATGACAGGGACTGGGTTAGGTGCAAGCTGGAGCTCAGCAGGCATTTTATTTTTCGCAAACAGCCGGGCGACTATTAATAAATTGTGTTTACGGCCCACCACTCCGAGGAGTCCCATCACACTGCCAGAAAGAGGCTGTCTAGCCTGCTGGGAGAGCGTTGGCCTGGCAACCGACTCTCAGGTCCTAAATAGAATAGTGAATATTCCATATATTCTATTGAATATATGGTGATAATCACCAATCGTTAGCAACAATACTGATTTATTTTAAAGTAACTTTCACTGAACTGAAATGTTAGAAATGACTTAGGCATGTTAAATTAACATTAACTCAACCAATGTTGCAAAATAATTTTTTATTCAATTTATGCTAATGCATTATTTAATGTTAACACGTGGTTTGATTGAGAATCATTACTAAATTCTCCCACCCCTAGTAATACTTGAGGCTCTTAAGTTCTACTAACGGCCAATCTAAAGTAATTGTAAATATCTACAGAAAATAAGGGCGTATTACTCATTGTTGCACTGGTGCTTGCAAATGGTCTAAATGACTGGTGTCCAGATGTTTTCATCTTTTCTTAAGTCGCATGTGCACCAAATTCAAGCTAGGGCTAAAGGTCTGTAAATTATGTCCAGCGACATTTAAGCTCATAGAAATGGAAGCTGGATGATCAGATAAACAATGCCAGAAATAAAGTCACATTTAGAATTCCTCTGATGTTATTTACCTTCTCATATTTCCTGCCTCTGTTTAATCCATAGCAATCTGCAAGGTCTGCTGTTACGTAATCTTATACCTATTTGCACAGGCGGGTGTCTAGTATCTCATGTTATGTGCATTATGGTAACAGGGTCATATTCTAGCACACTTCCCCACAGTCAACTTTTACCTAATTGTTCTTCTTATGTATAGCAAATTGCCCGGCAGCAGGGCATACATACACTTACACGTGTACATGTTTATAGTCTTGCTGTAATCCTGTTTATGTCGCACAAAGTAATTTGTTATATTGCAGAGCAAAGCTGTCGTATTAAGTAGCATTCAGGGACTTATTCGCAAAGTCCTGGGAATCCAGTGTAATGTAGAGGTCAGTCGGGGGCTATGTTATCCTGGCCTCTCGGTTAATGAAGACACTAGATCAGGGGTAGGCAAAATCCCTCCTGGATTGCCGATGTCCTGCATAGTTTAGCTCCAACCCTGAAAAAAAACAAAACCTCACTTTTCTGTAGCCTTACTAATACTGAAGACCTTGATTAGCTTGTTCGGGTGTGTTTGATTAGGATTAGATCTAAACTCTGCAGAACAGGGGCACTCCAGGACTGACGTTTAAGCATCGATATCGCGATGTACGAATCCACGATAGTCACATCGCAGGATGTGCGATGTAGGCTGTCGTAGTTGATCTGTTATTCATTAACTGTACGGGTCAGCTGCTCCCCGGCCCTTGACGAATGTGATTCGCGGATTAATTGCACAGCTTAACCATCATAGAGTGAAAGTTTTGACAGGGCAGAGATAGAGAGAGAGGGAAGAGGAAGAGAGAGAGAGAGAGAGAGAGAGCGTGCGAGAGAGAGAGATAGAGAGAGATAGAGAGCACACGTGAGAGAGAGAGAGAGAGAGAGAGCGTGCGCGTGAGAGAGAGCGTGCGCAAGAGAAAGAGGGCGCTTGAGAGAGAGAGAGAGAGACAGAGAGAGGGAGGGAGAGAGAGCGAGCACGCTAGCGAGCCTCGGCCGGCGGCCGCACGCTCACTGGCTTCTAAACAACACGAGCGCTGTCTTGCTCTCTCTCCATCGCGCATATTAATCAATTGATACATGGTGTCGATGTTTAAATAATTTCAAATGAGAATGTAAGTCTGCTCACACCATTTTTGTTTGTAAGAAAAAATTTGATTAGATTTCATATCGCAATATATATCGCAGAAAAATAAAATATTGCAATGTCATTTTATTCCCAATATCGTGCAGCCCTAGAAGTGATATCAAAAAGTAATAAGTGAACTGCTTCACTTCATGTTCAGTTAAGACTTTAAGAATGGCTCACTGACCTCAGATGAGATAATTGAGACCAGTGACCATGCATCACAAAGCCAGTTTTTAATTAAGGATGAATATAAAATACTCTTGGAAAAGGTCAAGAGGAGGGAAAAATTCCTGTGGAGAGAGCCAACATAGGGTAAAGAAGGAAGACGTGCCAGAAAATCACTATTTCCAACCTTCCTTCCCCACCTTACAAACACTCGATGGAGAAAATGGTCATGTTAAGATGTCTGAAATGTATTCACTCAATCAGCACCAAAGCAACTGCCATTTTTTGACTTACAAATGATTTGAGTGAAGATGAATGGATTCAGCTTTAACGATGCATTCAAAACTGGTTATAGCTCATAGAGCAAAATTCAGTGACTGTGACCTGATACTGAGGTGGACTTTATGGAGATTTAGATATAGTACAAGACTGAGGTACCTAAATAAACAGTGGAAACTTAAGTTCAACTTTGTATAGCCTCAGGTCTCTGGGTTGACAATTAACCTTTCAATAATCAGTCAAAAAACTTTCTTAATGTGAATGTGCTGTCCTTTACTGACCTCCGAAATTGAAATTACATGTGTACTTGGTGTGACAGTATCATAAGTCAGTGAACACATACGATTTAAGTTGCTCAGGTAAGCAGAAACAAATTAAATAAAAAAATTGCTGTGAGGAAACGTCTCGATTAATTACCATTGTAAGTTTTTCCTGATAAGCCCTCCTGAATACGGTGATTATTTCTCAAGTAAACCTGGCCCATCTCTTCTAAAACTAAACACTTCATAAAATATGTTTCCTTGGCGGTATTTACTCAAAAAAAATATTTTCCCTCCGATTTGACTTGTCATTTTAGTGGTAAAATACATGCACCACCTACCGCAAATAACTCTCTTATAGAGAAAGGAAACAGAGTACCATTGAGGAAACCTGCGCTTCATACTTTTTTAAGGAATTCCACTGGGAGGAGAAGAGAATAATTGAGAGAACACATAAGCTCTTAAGAAAAGAGAGAGAAAAAACCTAAGGCGAGCTGGCTAAAGTGAGCATGGAAAAATACTAATAAATCCTGAATGAAAATGCCAGTCGACACTGAAAACTCAAATTGAAGGGCTGTGGTTGGACAGCCAACTTCTCAATCCAAAAAATAGAGCTCAAGATTAAACAGGTGAGATGCAGACGAAGAGGCCACAGTAAAGAAGGTTTGGAAATCTAATAAAATTGATGATTTGCAGATGAAATGGGAGATTTGTATCTTAAACAAGGGCTTGTATTAAAAGCATGAGGAGATATATGCTTCACCCATCATATACACTCACCTGTCCTGCAATGTCGCATAGCCATTTTGCATCTCCTGGACTCGGCGATGGTTGGACATAGTATCGTGTCCTTTGGTGGCTTCTTCACAATATGCCGTGTTCGGGTTTCCAGACCCCACTTAAAACCACAGGTTTTGTTTCTTCTGGTGCAGGTCCCCCACTCACTCCACTGGCCCACCTCACAACCCTCTATTGGGTGAAATAGAACTAGATTTTAGAGAACTAGATGATGATAAAAACCAGTGATAGAGACTATGAAAGACTATGTGGTCTACCTAATGCTAATGACTAACTTGGTAAAACTAATGACCATCCTAGCTCGGTTTCATACCATTTATGTTTCAAAATAGCCATCAGCTTTATCTGGATTCTCCAGTTGGCTTGTATAAAAAAAAAAAAAAAAACTTTACTTACCTCCACACTCCATGCTGTCCTCCAGAGGAGCAAAGCCCTCTGGACACTTTTCGAAGCAATGGCCCTTGTGCAAGTAAAAATCAGGCTTGCACTTTGTGCAGAAGTCTTTGCTGAAGCAGGCCTCACAGTTATCTATCCTACACCCTGTGAAGAAACAAGAGAGACAGACGTCAGTCGGGACAGCAGACAAACCTCCTCATCTGGAGTAGACTGGAGGGTGGGGGAGGGGATCAGTGTGAGAGAGGAGATATTCTAGTGCAACTTTCTCTGGCATGCTTGCTGAGCCAGGGAGTGTGGGGTGTGAGAGTTCAGGGCTGCAGAACTCCAAAGATGTGATGATATCCGGAATGAGCAATTACCTCATCATGACCCACTCACAGAAACAAAAGGAAAACAGAACACCTCCAAGCATTCAAGAGTACAGAGTTAGAAGGAAAGATTTGTTCCTATTCCCTCTCTTGACTGGGTAAGCGGTGGCATACATTATTAGCATAAAATCATTGATCGCATAAAATATTTACTTTTTTTTATTTTTTTATCAAGAACGTAGCATAAAAAAATATTTTTAGCATAAAAGAATCAAGCATAAAATCATTCAAATACAATTTTAGCAAATAATGAACAAGAATATAGCATAAAATAACAAATTATTGACAATTATTGACAATACTTTAGCATTAAAACAATTAGTAGAATAATGTTTGATAAACTATAAAAAAAAGAACTTAGCATAACATTATTATTAGCATCAAATCTTAGGTTTTCAACAAGAACGTAGCATAAAATCTGTATTAGCATAAAATCTTAATTTCTCACCAAGAGTTTGGCATTAAAATTAACATAAATCTGAGCTAAGTTTTAACAAGAATTTAGCGTAAAATCATTATTAGCATAAATAAATAATAATAATATTAACAAAGATTTTGCATAAAGTCATTATTAGCATAAAAACTGAGCAAAGTTTTAAAAACACTTAGAATAAAATCACTATTAGCATAACATATTAGCAATGTTTGGACAGGAACTTAATCTTAATCTTAAAATCATTAGGATAAAAAACTTATCATTAGGATATAATTTGAGCATTTAATAATAATAAGCATAACATCTTATAAGGTTGTAGTTTAGGCCTAAGTGAAATGATCTCGTCTGGGACATCATGAAGTTCTGCTGTGTTGAGATCCGAGTTGGGCGGAAGGGAAACAAGGGTCAGGACTCTGTGAAGGAGGCAATACCACTGCACTGATCCTCCCACGCCCCGCCTTGCCACAGCATATCAAGGGCAGCGTGCCAGCATCTCATCAAGTTGTGACTCTGCAAATAGCACGTCAGGCAGAGCGAAATTACATGAGCCACACCAAGAGGGCGATGCGCTGGCCTACATAATTAAAAGGAGCCACTGAGAGCTGTCTAATTTACGGTGCTTCTTAAAAGCTTCTTCAGAGGCCCGATTGCCTGATAGGCACTGGATCTCAGATTACAGCTATCCACAACCATGTGAAGCTGGCTGCAGGTTCCGCTCAGGTACGCCAGGGCACCTGTTTGTGGCAGGAAGTTGGTGACTTTTTCCGGTCTGCAGGTAAGCATGCATTTACAAAAGGATTTGAAAGAGAAAATCTGGCACATTACAAAGAGATAAAGATTGTGCTTTAATCTCTGACCCTCTCTGGGTTTTGGGATGGTTCTCACCATCACACCCCCCTAATTAGACCATCTCCAGCAAACCAGCCTGTCTCCTCAACTACATTCCTTCCCAACAAATGAGTCCTTCCCCTTTTTCCTTTGAACCCCTGAAGCCTCCGCCCACTTTTCCTGATCTCTCACGCTTTCTTTAACCAGTCCAAAACAATCTCATGCAGAGAAAATAACCCACACACACACATTGCGCTCCAACAACCATAATGACCATCATTATCACTCCCAGGCCAATGACTTTGATACAGTATTTTTTGACCTTTTGCAAATTTTAAAACCAATATTTCTAGTCCTGTATGTCCTTGATGACAAGCAACACTCCTTAAGCCTAATTAGATACACAATAGGTTTAACCTTCATATGTTATTGCTTAATTATTAGCAGAAAGATGACAGGACATCTTAGGAGAAATTATGAAGGGATGTTTTCAGCTAGCTCAGTTCTGATTTTGCTTCACCCTGACAAATTTTCACTGGATCCACTATTTTTCTTTTTTATTTTTATTTATTTTACTATTTTTTCAGTATTGTTTATTATTATAATTACCATTTTTAAATGTATAATTCTTAAATTTTTCTTACAAAAAGCCAGTGGGCCATCATTATTGTTGAACACTATTACAGAGACGAGACTTGAACTTGTGGTGCCAATATGAGCACGACTGATCATGTTCACATGCATTCTAACTGCTAAATCATAGTTGCAACTAATGTTATACCCACTTAGACAGAACCGAAGAGACACACAGATTAAAGAGACAAGCTGCTTTGTCTCGTAGTTTTGCTGTAGGGCAAGAATGTAAAACATGCCATTCAAAAAGAAAAAAAAAAGAAAGAAAGAAAAAGAAAAAGAAAGTACATCTTCATCATGTCATTGTCTTTAACACCCTTGTCTTTACATCAGCCAAGACACTGGGGCAGAACTGCATCTTTTGTTTGACAAACACATGCTCTGGCTGGTCGAGTTACACTGTGCTGTAGAGATCTTGGCGCGGTGTCCGAGGAGAACAAGGCCACACAGATGGATCCACTCGCTTTTGTTCCCAAAGTAATCAGAGCTCTGGGAGTCTCTGTGTCCCTACATGTCCAATCAATGACAGGGAGCAACAGCTAATAAATGAGATTTGTAACAGAAAAGCTGCCTCTGTCCTCCACCTGATATACTGCAGCCATAGGGACGCTGTCATCACATTCTGGATCGCTTACTTTAGGGAACTGTGCAGGAAAAAGCTAAAAGAGCAACTATTGGCACACGACTCGTCATGGAATGTCATTTGTCATCCGTGATCATGTGCAGATGCTGCAATATCAAAAATCGCTGCATTGGAATATCAGAAATTAGTTAATGCTATACGTGTCTATGAGTGAATGTGGTGAGTTTGGGTTTAAAAAACTCAACTGTAGATAAAGTTTGAATCCCCTGGGCAAGATAAAGCCCTACGAGAAAAAAAATAAAAATTCTTGAGATGCAATGAAGGTGATCTTCCAATAGGATTAACCTTGGTGCCTCTTTTGAAGGCCTAGATGATTACAGGAGATTAATATGACATAATTAGATCACTTTTTCTCACACACGGGAAGAAGGACAGACTATGGGAATCTGATGAAAGCCCAATGCAAGAGGGACAATAAAATAAGCCTAAACAGATCATTTGAAAATATTAAATTTCCTACTCTGCTGCAAACTGTTGCTTGAGATTTATGTTTGTCCTTTATTTCCACTTGGGTTTTAGTGTGGTTTTCAAGTCAAGTGCATGTTGAGTTGAATCATCAAGCTTTAGGGGTGATCTAATTCTGAAAGACTTGTGGCAGGAATGCCTCTCTGCTGTGGTCTGGCTAAAAAAAAAAAAAAAAAAAAAAAAAAAACACAATAAAGCAAATTATACTGTGGACATTCGTGCCAGTGTCATATCCAAGCGGCTGTGTACCACGTTAGCCTTGGCTGTTGAAAGTTTAGGCCTACTTCATTTTTAAGTAATTAAACTTGTAACAGAAACTTTTTTTTCCAACTACAAATCCGCTTTTAAATCATATATGGCAGTGCCTTGTAAACAAGGGGTAAATTTGGTAGCCAGTCTATTTATTGGTCACTTAACCAATGCATAGTATTCGGCAGCCGTCTGCGGTGCAAAAGTGATGCCCATGTTTAGGAAGCAATAAACCCAAGCCGCATTTTTCCATTTGTCAAATTAAAAGTGCCTCACTGAAAGAGTCTGTGCCATATGACCTGTTTTGTTTATGGTGAACATATCATGCGGTTGACTTTCTCACACCCCAAAATGTCATTTTGTTCTGCCAATGCGTACAACAAGCCCTCTGGGTTATTCATGAGGACCTTTGGAGCAGCTATACGCATTGTACACGGGTAGCTTCCTGCAAGAGAGGAAGCTACTAAAAAAATGTATTTAGATACTTAAATAAGTTGACAGATTTTCAACCAGTTTTGTGACTTCTTTGGAAGTCTCAGGACCAAAAAAAATTCATACAAGCATTGCATTCAGTCTGGTGTTTAACCAGTGAAAAAGAAATTCAGATTCTCTTACAGAAGTCCAAGCCAAAATTCCAAGACTTGCCAGAATACACAAAAACAGACAACGGGGTAAAACAAGGGTAAACAATGGCAGTGTTTTAACAAGATTGAGGAATTTGATGCAATGCTTTCAATCGATACAACGAACTTGCAGAGTTTCTTCTCGACAGGTAAGCTAAACTTCAAGTTAAAGGTACTCATAATATGTTCGACCTTTGATTGAAAGTAGCTGTTATTTTACCTGTCCATTATTGTAGACCTGTTAGAGCGGTTTGTATTGTTGAGTTGGGGAAGATGTAATATGTGAAATGGGTATGTCTGAAAACATGCTTTATTTTTGTAGTTCTGCTAAGTGACACTAGTAGCACAAAAATGGCTTATTCCACCTTGTATTAATTTTTTCATAAATGTCATTGCATTAGCATGTCATTGTATCAAACCAAGTGGCAATGTATGCAAGAGTATATAAACAGCACAAATAAATAAAAGTAATTTAAATAAAAACACACTGTGGTTGTCAAGCATTAATAGTTAAAAGTCCAATTGGTTGGAAAGTCATTCTAAAAGCGGTTGAGAAAAAGTCTAACATCAATTGTTTACAGATGCCACTTTGTTTGATGTTTTGTTCTTAAATGCAAATTATATTCATTCCTATTAAGTGAGGCCTAACAGTCGATTTTTTAGTAGACCACAGTAATATTAACAAAAATGACAACTATTAAAGTCTCTATAAATGTAGAGTATATTAAATGGAACTTTACAAGAGCCATCTAAGTTACCAATGACCAAACAGACCTGTAAAACTGAATTAAGGATAGTTTAATTAAGGAGAGTTCTGTGGTGTGAGGCTGATGATACACTGGGTAACTTTTTGAGCAATTTTGCTGGGCAACTTTTTTGAGTAATGTTGCTTGTGCACTTTCTAATTGAGAATGGACAACAAATGTCTATCTGGATACTTTAGATTGGACGTGGGCCCTGTGTCTCACCTGGTTGCCTTTTGATGGCAACATTTACCAAAGTTGCCCAGCAACATTGCTCAAAAAGTTGCCCCGTGACAGAGGGGCCAACAGCAGCTGTTCTTTTGCAGGTCCCAAATGACATCACTTTAACTGCAACCCATTCTATCCCAGAGGGTAGATGGATTATCAAAACTACCCATAAACCTCAGAAGTCTAGGAAGGTTTCGAACAGACTTACACAAGTGCCTGCATTTAACCATTTAAAATAGTGACAAAGTGGGAATAATTACAACAACAACAGAACAATAGGAACAGATTTTACAACACCAGGGATGATAAAACATAGTACCAAATTGGATGAATCAGTTATCCTTGACATACACTAGTCCTGTATGAACTATAATACTTGAACTATCGGAAAGCTTTAAAGCCGCGGTAGGTAACTTGACGATCTAGCGGTTAATAAACAGAACTGCTTGGGTCTTGCGGAGGAACATCGTAGCCGGAACTACTTCTCTCTGTTTATGTCTATGAAGAATCACAAAGGTACTGGGTTACTCCGCCGCGGTACCCCCAAAGCAATCTAAAATAGTCCAAATATAAACACTTATTATAGGTGCACCCTAGTGATTCAGGACAAGCTAAAAACACGGTTCAGAAAATGGATTCATGGTGTACTCGCTTATTATATACATTTTTCCACATTTTGAACACAAACAAAGTTACGGACCGCAGCTCTGATTGGTTGTTTCCTTACCGGGAGCGGTCCGTAACTGCAAATGGCAGTAGGACCACTGGGAGGAGCCAGAGGAGCTTGATTTTTTTCACAGATTATCTGTCTCATATTCTACTGTCAGGACATAATGACAGGTTTAACAAATATGTAAAAAATATATTTTTGCAAAAGTTACCTACTGCAGCTTTAAAAGGGTTTCCATATGAGTAAAGAGAGAACAGAGAACTTCACATGTGAACAAACAGGAGGTCATCTGGGGACAATATATTTCATTCAGTGGAAGGCTGCTTACTAACAGAGGCTATAAATCACATGAAAAATAATTCATAAATTCGTGAAGTCAGCTTTAAAACTCACAGCCCTCCGTGAAGAGAACGATCAGTAAGCTGTTAAGTACCTTGATGACCGCTGTAAAGGTTATGGTTGAAACTAGTCTCTACTTGCAAGTTTTGTCCTAATTCTCAGTCTGGAACCTTTTAATCTATTCCTGAGAAAGAGGGCGTGGGGGGGTTTCCTTGTGGTGACACTGAAAGACTTAAAATGTAAAAGGAGAAAAGGAGGGTTCAAGATGAGGAAGAGGGCTTTCACTTGACAACCTGTGGAAAAACTGATGGTACAATTGCACCATTTCTCCCTACATTCAGAGTTTCTTTTCTAGCAATTATCTCTGCTTCATCCTTCCCACATGCTCTCTTTATCTGGGTAGCTTCAGTGGTAGGCTGAAGCAGTGTATGGGAGCAACTAACCAAAAGCAAAGTGGCTACTAATTTATGGTATTTTATCGCAACACAGTCAAACAATCTAGTGAGATCATGTAATAATTAAACATGCTCTCCAAGTATGAATTTCTCAAATAACACTGTAGAGTCTTTTAGCAAGTTTCTTCACTCGGATTGTTCATTTTAACAAACCAGATAAAAGGGTAAAAAAAAAAAAAAAAAAAACTCCATGAAAAATTAATTTGAATCAGCGGTCAGTTGTGTTTTTGAAACTCCTTGCACTGTATTTTACATTTTCATGAAATAAGTATTGTGATATTAAATCAAAACAGCTAAATCTATTTTTTTGTTTTAATTTTTCAAACTAATTATATTAAAGTTTTGATTAAACTTTTAATAAAAAATGTATTTATATAATATAGATGTTATATAAATTGTATTGTTTTTATTAGTTACCTCTACTGCCAATGTAGGTGTATTGATACACTAGGTATGATGTTGATACACTAATTGATATCCCAATGATGTTTCGTGTCAGATAATTTCTGCTCTTAAGGGACAGTTCACCAAAAACTGAACATTTTGTCATCATTTACTTACCCTCATGTCATTCCAGACCTGAGTTTTTTTCTTCTGTGAAACAGTGTTATTTTAGTATTTACTGATAATTTAATTTTTTTTTTTTTTTCTGTTTTAATAGATTTTTTTTGTTTTGTTATTTTTTACTAGATTATTATTATGATTTTTTTTTTATTCTTAATATACATAAATTCTATAAATGGCCATAAAAAACATATGCACACAATTGTGTCAGATAAACTTTTTATCTGATAAGAAAAAATGTGCATAAACAACGATGGAAACACAAACAATCCTCCATGTGCATCAAAAAAGTAATGTGCCTTTGTGCTATGGGATGAGATACATGGCCTAACCAGCGAACCGATCTCATTGCACAGCATCATACATTTTGTTATGGTCTTTCTTAAATGCCTAAGCAATGCCTGTCGTCATAAGTATTTATGTATAATGGCCTCCCAGAACTGTGTTACACGACTGCGTTCCCAAACAGCAGCATCCGCCTCCGAAAGCAATGACCCCATTTATTGATTACTCTGCATGTTCTGAGACGCAAGTTATTATATATGAAATTATTATATTCAGAGGCTTCTCCTACTTTTCTTGGTGATATTTAGTGGCATTGTATCAGGTAGTGAAGATTTTGTCCTTTTTGACTCGTTGAATGGAAATGGTGCTTAATTCGCAAATGTTTTATGGAATATTCCAATTTTGTGCATAAGTTAAATTCTCAACTTTGAATGGAATCATAGCAATTGACATAAAAGTGAGTAAATGATGACAGAATTTTTGTACATTTTGGTTGAACTATCCTTTTAAGTCAATTGACCCTCTGCAAAGACCCGTCAAGCTATAGTGTTCTTACGCCACTCATGTTTTCGTGCACTGAAAAACATATCGCGGAGCAAAGAGGACAATGACAATGTGCCGTTCAAAACTTCAAAAAATAAATACCTCTTTGTGGCTCTTTAATGTGTCATGACAGATCGCTGTGGTGCCTCAGATCAAATGCCATGTGCACCAATTAACCTCTTTACTAGTTATAACATGAAATAAACATAAATGAGCATCAGAAGGTATCTTGTTTCAACCATGGAAAGATGTCAATGCACACTTTTTTTCAAGTTCAAGTCCACCAACATTAATCTACTCCTGTCTGGTTTGTTTGTCAGACAAAATGGCATATTCATCCTTATGATTGGTATCAATTATTCAATGTTATATTTATATATTTAAATATTTAAAATATATAATTTAATTTACAAGTAGCTTGTAGGTTGGCAACAAAATAAGCTTGGCTTCAAAGTATGTTCCAAACACTGGGCTCATCTTCTTATAGTAGAGGAAAGCCAGTCCAGCTTTGCTTCTACTCATTCGAGATGCTTGAGTCACGCATATGATGCTCACCAGAGGTATGTCTGTGCATTCAATCTGGTGAGTGGATTTTTTAAAACTGCTCAACCCCACCCCACAGCAAAAGCGGAAGAGTCTGCACAGATGTAGTGCAAACCTGTCTCCTCTTTGCCTTTTTTTTCACTCAGGCCCAGCAATTCGGCAAAGCCTTCTTAAATGAGAAAGGATCACACACACACACACACACACACTTAGGGTCTAATGATAAGCAGCTGCTGCTTAAGTGATTTCAGAGCCAGTTTTTTAAAAACATGGTCAACTCCAACTGAATCCACCATTTCAGGCTCTTGAACGAACTAAGTTGTCCTGAAAACATGGAAAAGAGAGAAAACGGAGCGACTTTGAATGGCTCCTATGTGTTTTGAAATTGTTCCCAGTGATCCAGTAATTAGTTCTTGCATCACCCTGATAGAACATCCCATTATAACTGACAGACACGAGGAGCTTAGCGAAGACAACAGAAAAAGCATAACTCAAGGAGGGTCAAATGCGAAGTGGGATTACAAAGTCATGACTGAAACAGCGATCACATCAAAGTAGGCTTTGCGCAGAGATTTGATGCTACGTGACAATGTGAGGTTTTGTTCTGGGATTCAGTTCTCCATGAAATAAATCCAGATTAACTGGCCACATATCAGTATCATTTAAAACCAAAATTCACCCAGGAAAACAAATTGTTGGAGGACATATTCTCAGAAAACAGCACGTCTTTTCCCACAGCTTAAGAACTTGACTACATTAACAAAATGCAGGTTGATGATTTTGATTAGCGGTCGAGAATGGGAAAACTCTTTAACGCTAGATAGCCGCAATTGGTACACTCAGTTTATGGTAAATGAGGCGTTTAAACATTTACCCTCCTCATCTTTTGATAAAATTGGCAGATAAATCTATATCTAGTTTGTTGAGTTGAAAAGGAGTCATTACTTACAGGGGTGTCTGTACAGCATCTGGGTTTATTAGTATTGTAGGTCCTGACACACTCCTCTGAGGTTCTAAGTCTGTCTGTCAGGAGTTTGGCTTAACAATCCAGTTTTGTTTTCACATGAAACACAAAGCCAACACCTCAGGCTTTTCACTTAACCTCAAAGGTCCAGAGTGTCTAAGGCCTGGCACAAATGTTAAAATAAGGTAATAAAATAAAGGGCATGGAAGGAGAGGGATACAGAGTTCCAACAGGACTATTATGGCGCTTTTCCACTACATGGTACGGCACGGTATGGCTTGGTACAGTTCACTTTTGGGCGGGTTTTCACTGGCTACAGTACCTGGTAGCTGGTACCTTTTTTTTAGAATCACCTCCTTTAAGGTTCCAAAGCTGCTTTTCCACATATTTTACAACTCTGCTCGATATGGCTCAGTATGGTATGGCATGGCTTTTCTCGGCTCGGTTTGCGTTTCCAACACAGTTTATTACTGCTTTAGAGTGGGCGAGATTATTTACGTCGCTATTGTTGTGCCACCTACTACTATTACTACATCTACTACCGCAACTCGTGAAAACCTTTTTCTTTCCTCGTCGTCCCATCAAGCTCTCACTGGATCCGCTCCTCTGCTATCAACGAGAGGAACATCTGTAATTCCTCACCATATAATGAAACAGACATTTTTGGGTTGTTAAAAAAGTGCGCTCGTTCAAAACAATTGAGTTCGCTTCTTCACTTGCTGTGCTCATTTAAATCTAGTGGTTCTGTTGTGTTTGTGTCGCAAGTTCAGTGATGCAGGTAGTGAAGATTCTCACTGGCCAATCCGTGATCAGCAGAGTTTACACGTCACATTTTGGTAATGATACGGTTCACTTGGAACAACAACCAAGGTGGTACAAAAAAAAGTACCAGGTACCAGGTAATGTACCCAGGGGAAACCGCGCCAAAAGTGAACTGTACCATGCCGTACCATGCATTGGAAAAGCGCCACAAGTGAACCGTATCGTTACCAAAACGTGATGTGTAAACTCTGCTGATCACGGATTAGCCGGAGAGACCGTCACTGAACTTGCAACACAAACACAAAAGAACCACTATATTTAAATCAGCACAGCCAACGTAGGATCGAACACATCTGTTTTGAACAAGCGCACCTTTTTTTAAAAACCCAAAAGTTTCATTGTCTGTTGCGTAAGTACAGATGTTCCTCTCATTGATAGCAGAAGAGTCGGATCCAGTGAAAGCTTGATGGGGCTTTTTTTAGGAGTCATGGCAGCAGAGGCGGCTCGCCTATAATGACATGTGAGTAATCCCGCCCACTCTAAAGCAATACTAAACTGCAGTGGAAACGCAAACTGTGTTGTGGCGAACCGTACTGAGCTGTGCCATTCCGAATTGTACCATGCAGTGGAAAAGCGCCAATTATATTGCAGCAGACAAATATAAGTATTTTGTTTTTCTATTCTGCTATTGTTTCTAAGCATTGGTGACATCCAACAGCCAACTAGTCAATTAATGAAATCGTATTAAAGTCCTCCTACAGTATGTATATTTAGAGAAATCAAATATGCAATAGACTACACATGAACACAATGTTCAGTCTGTGTACAATGTTAAAACTTAGATCCAATGATACAAGCAGAACTGTTGGATGCTTGTCTTTTGTACATTTGTAATTTTCATTTAAATTATTATATGGCATCACATTCTCTTTGTGGACAAAGAGTTCCCTAAGACTGATTCACCAATACATTTAGAAGAGGTTTAGGTTGCAATCAGTGGATAGAACAATTAGACCATTTAAAACAAAAGACTAGTTTTTCAGTTGGCTGAACAGCCAGTTGATTTTGGAAATATTAAGTTTTGTACATCCTTAATTGTTGCATTAACAATGCAACATAAGTTTGAGAGAACTGTTTTAAGGGACCTACATGATCTAAGTATGTCATAAAGCCTTTAAACCAATAATGGCACATGAAAAATGCTGGGGAGAAAAGTCAATAAACAGATTTGTCAGTTCACTCATAACAAGTTTACAAGCAGTTGAACATCAAATACAAGGCAGTATTGCTTCACTTTAAGTATTCACAGTACGTGACCACATAGAGCTAAGCTCTTACTCAAACCCATGTTAAACCAGCGTGTCTGTGCATTAGCATTCACATACCAGTGCTATACAGTATGTAAGTGGGGAAGTGTAGTAAGTGTACAGTAGGATCTTACTGGAGCACATGTTGATCTCTGTCCCGCGCATGCCATAGTAGCCTGACGGACAGGCATGGAGACACTCGCCATACTGCCTCATCCTCTCCCTCCTCAGGAACAGGAAGAGCTTGGGTTGGCAGTTCATACACCCGTTGTCCTTGGAACACACCGAGCAGCCTTTACAGGTGGGATAAGCTCCATAACTAGCTGTAATAAAGCAAGACACAAAAAAAAGATCAGTTTACCAGCAAATAACACCAAACAATACTAAAGTAACATCTCCTTTTGCCAACACTTTCCATTTTATGACCACTTGCCACATGCAAATTCAATACAAAAAATGGTGACAATTGATCCACAAAGTAAAAAATATATAAAATATATAAAATAAATTAAGTGCTAAAATACTTCCAGAAGCAAGTTTTGCATCTGTTCTAAAATACATGCACTGTAATACCTAAGTTTCAACCATGCCAAATAATAAAATTAAATATACAAGCAATTGTCCGACTGTCTATATTTGCCCTTGCATGTAATCTATTTTCCATTCTAATATGCAGTATAGTTTAACACAGACACTTGTATGCAAATGTGTATTGAATATTAAACCAATTCAAATGCAATAAATTGTGAAGCTTTCCTAAGTGCTAAAATACATGAAAATTGCATTCCGTATGCATTTAATATTAAATCCAAGATTGTTTGCTGAAATACAGGACTATCAGCAACCCTAATATTGACCTAGTAGGGATATGCAGAATGTACTTAAGTAGGAAAGCAAAAGCACACATTTCTACTCAAAACAACTTACTGTACACTTACACTTACTGAGGTTAAGTGCCTCGCTCAAGGGAAACTGGTGATAGGTCACGACTTGTGTCTTGCAACCAAACCAGCAACGCTAAGTTGTAAACCACTACACCACAGAGCAAGCTAACTGCAAAGTGCCCTGTTGAACGGTTAAATGTGTGGCGCTATAGAACTGTCACAGACATTTTCATTGACACATAAAACTTTCACTGACTAAAGAAACTGTCATTACTGTGACACTAGCGAGGCCTGATGCTTTTGCAGAAGAAACCATTTTTAATGCAAGCAGCACAGTGATTTGATTCAAAGCTCAACTCCTGTATGCAGAGTTCAGACAGCCGCTGAAAGGCCAAAACCACATCGACTCTGAGCAGGATCATGTTGCTGGTAGAAGACAAAGGAGCCAGTAACAACCATTCCATTCCACAATAAAGGTCTCTTAATCTAAGTTCCTTAGCATCCCCTTTACAGGAAAATGTCCTTGGGCGCACACAATAGCTGCAAACCAGAGACATTGTTATTGATTGAAGCCAAGTTTTAAATATCACAAACCGAGATAGTGTAACAGTCCGAACTGGATGACCCACCACAATGCTTTATAAAATATCATGCACTTTGCTGACCTTTTTCCCCATTCCCTTTTTTCCCCTCGTCTTTTCTCCAGTCTGAATAAATAATTGAGATTTAAAGCAACATTGAAATAGCTTCTGTATGGCTTATACAAACTTTGTTCTTTCGTGTTAAATAATAGGCGACATTCAAAAACATTTTCCATAAAATTATACATGAGAAAGCTTTGAGAAAGATGGACAACCCATTCAGTAGGAGTGTAGGTTTGCTATTTGAAATAATTCTTACTATTCTCAAACCTTCATCATTAGGCTGAGTCTCAATCTGCTTCTTAGATGAGCAAGTGCTTGTCAAAGCCCCGTTTGCTCGCTAGAAATTCCCAGAATGCACCTTAGAATCAGTAAGCTCACTATATTCACTGCAAACATTGTCAAGTTCATGCCAGTGTTCAGTTGAACAAGGTCCTTCCTAGTGCTCAAAACTGTATTAATGATATACTAGCGGGTGAAATAAGACACAACCTCTTTAATGCTAATGTACCATTTACAGTTTTCATATTTGAGAAAGGACTGAAAATATTACTCAAAAATGATTGACTGCTTTGGATCAGAGCCCCAAATATGTGATAACAGACATATAGTAATTTATAGTAATATACCATATACAACAATTACTTTTTTATCTGTTGTTGTGGAGTTATGTTCTTTGACATATCTGTGATGTAAAATTATAAGAATGCATTTGTAATCATCAGACAACGTTTACTGTACTCTATATGCCACACAATCAATATTATATGCAATACACACAATCAAATTTACATTGTAAAAATGCAGCGTGGCCAATCAAGCAGTCTACAATAAAAAGCCCTAGAGCTGATTAGCATGTCTAGGTCAAGAGAAAAGATTTTAAATATTTTTTTTTATGGCATTAAAATATAGGCAACTTTATTGTGTAGTGTGTTTCATGCCACGTGACATCACTGTTTTTATAATAAGGAAATTATCTGGATCCAAACCACACATAAAGGCATATGTTATATAGTTTGAGCATGTTTAAAGAAACTTGACATCCACCATAAATTGGTAAAAATCTCTTAGACTCAGCCCACACTTCAGACCTGATTGTGATCGTAGTGCAGAGAACGGGCAGAAAACAAGGACTGGCATGAGGTTGGAACTTTAAAGAGCTGAGAACTATGAGAACATTTCCCTTATTGAATTTCCCTAATTGAAGGTGGTATGGCAATATCGCAAACCGTTTCCCCTGTTTCTTAATCATAGGGGTGTTATTTCATTCATCTCACTGTCAGAGGCAGAACAGTTTCAGCAAAGCCTTGCGGCAGATAAATGATTTATTTAACTGCTGCTGTCAACATGAGCTTGAACAACACTATCGACCTTGAATGATCGCATATCAGCGCAGTGATCGCCTAGCATGGTCATGCCATTTACCTCATCACCTCGCATTTATTCGTTATCAGTGTTATGGCATGCCATTCAGACCTTAATGGGATTGTGCTACCACTGGCCTAGTAATTATAAATGAAAACAGTAAGAGACATAAGACGTCTCTTTCAAGATTTTTTGGATCAGCAGCATGTCTGAGGACGGCTTTCCCAGCTCTGACCACAGGCATGTCAAAAAGGAGGCTGGGATCTGGTGCGTCTAGGGCAAGGATGTCCAAGAGCCACCCTTAAGGGCCTAGTGCTTCCACATTTGAAAGAAATCTTTTCACTGCCAGCTGATTTATACCTGAAGCTATGACTGGAGTCTTTCATTCCGCATCGTATTTTCATCAATTCATAGAGGGGATCACATTCAAGCCCCGAACCAGAAAATATGATGGCTTTCCATTATCACTGTCAAATTGGGTCTTCAAGAGACACTGAGATCCAAGAAAAAGCGCCCTATGGGACTCTATTCATTTTCTGCATTCAACTCAATTTATATTTTATGTATAGGCATTTATTCATCTTTTTTTGTGCAGCAATTTGCCCTAGTTGTTTAATTAACTAAAAAAAAAAAAAAAAACAGACAAAACCCGAATGATCCAAGTGGCTTTCATACATGCAAACAACATCTCCGTCAATGTTTTTAAGTCATTCTAGAATGCTAATTACCTAAGTGTGTCGGTCTGGCAGAATTTACAGTTCTATGTAAATTACAGTGGATAAGCCTAATTTGGCTGCTAAGAGTGTTTTTTGTTCCAAGAATCATACCAGCATGAGCTTTAAACTTTACCATAAGTCTGTCATGTTATCCTGCTGAAGTGTAACTTATTCTGGCGAGTGTGTATTATGGAACTAAGGAAGAATTATTTCTTGTTGACACAAAAAAGAGCACATTTCTTGTTTTAACGTCACAAATCCACCCCTGAACTGAGAACAAAATAATACATCAGGCTTTATACTCACAGTCTCAATTTCTTATCCAAATTTCAATATCTGTACAATTATTATTGATCCAATAAAAACAAAAGTATAATATCTAACACAAACAAATTTGATAAAGGAATACTTCACTTAAAAATGAAATTCTATATGCTTTCTTTCACAACATTGGCCCTCACTTACTTTTAATGTAAGGGGAAAATAATGCATTTGTCAGCCTCTCCTTGCAAGTGCATGTGGGTAATCTGAGATGGCCTCTGTAACATAGTATATATTATAAAGAATTATTACATTTCATAATCAATGTAATTATGCAGCTTTACACACATATTCAATAGTAAAATAGGTTGCAAATGCATGTTGACCCGACCACCTGTGGATTCTTTAACCTGCCCTTTCCCCATAACAAAGTAAAAAAGTTTACACTGAAAGCACAGGACAAATGTTTCACAAAATAAAAATTTGTATGCCAAGTGCCATCTTTCATCATGCATTAAACAATCCACCTACAACCTAAACAACTGTATTTACAAAGGCTTTGTCCTCTTTGAACATCTTTGCTAAAGACATCAGGGGCGTGTCTAGAGCATTTTCAGTGGGGGGGGCCATGCTGGGGCACTACCTCCGAATGGGGTGGCCGCCAGTGACCAAAAAAAAAAAAAACTAAAAAAAAACTTTTTTTTTTTGAAAGAAACTCCCTATATCTTTACTTCATGGCTTGGCACTGCTCTCTTCCTTGCCTTCAAAAGAAACACTTATGTGTGTCTGTTATTCTCAATCTCAAAAAAATAAAAAAAATAAAATCTAATTGTGAATGAAATGCACAGAATGCATCCATGTCATTTCACGTGTAAATGACTAAGTTAGGCCTGACAATTTAACTGACTATCTAACTGACTTACTCTCATGCATTAACAAGTAACGTGTCACCATACAATTATTATTATGGAACATTCTGTGCATATTGTCATTCGGTGCAATCTTGCTATTTGGTCACTGTCACAAAATAAACTGATACAAAATATGCAAATCACCATGACTGTTAATTGTTTGAAAGCGCCCGCAGCGTATTTTACTTTTATTGTGTTTTATTAAACTTTGACTGAACATTCGATTGAAATCAACCACGACCAACGCGAGCAGAGCCTGACGGTGTAAAAATATTGATCTGAGAAAACCTTACAAACATATTAAACCATACATAAAGGTTACCTACCAGCTCTTTGTTCGGTGTTTTGTGATGTGTCGTTCTTGAACGATTCGAATCTTTAATGTGACTAGGGAAGAACGAGTCGTCTCTATGACGGCGACATCACTTTGAAATTTTTTTTTTTTTTTTTTTACAGTGGATTGTAATCTCCAAAAATTACCTTGTTGTATGATTTATGTCTTTTGAGTTCACCCTTCAGATTAGACTATAGAACTGTAGTGTTACTTGTTTAGGATTCAAAATGTTATTTGCTTTTAATTTATGTCATTATGTCCTTTTTTAGCAAGCATCTTATACATATATAAGACCAATTTAAGCAATTATTATACCAGCAAACTCAGAATTGGATAAAAAATTTAACTAGGCTATAAATACTTGGATTATTATATAGCCTAGTATTTATTTACTGATAGACAGTCAAAAAGACAAATTATTCAATATTTTATTTATAACAAGGTTTTATTTATTTATACAATAATAACACACCACAGATCCTCAAGAAACAGTTACAAAAACACAGTGACAGAAATGTCAGAAATAGCGTATGTGGCTGTCATGTGATTAAGGAATGATTTGAACCCGAAGACTTGTCAGACAAGAGGTGAGTTAGTCACAGACTGAAGACCCAGGTAAAGAATTCATTAATCTTTTCTGTATCTTTATAGCATTTTATTTTTGAATTGTTTGTAGTGTGATCAACGTTTGCGTAAGTACTAGATGTGTTGGGGAAGTAACACGTAACTACATTTTGGTAAAATGAACGAAATGAATCGGAAAAAGATTCGTTCATTTTGCTGAACGCGACTCAAAAGTTCGAGTCGGTAAAATGATCAGAACTTCTCATCACTGGTGTCTTGACTTCCCACACTTGATAAAGTAAAAGTCCAAGTCCGCGACAAGCGGTTGTTTCTCTGACGACCGACGCTGCGGCTGCACTTCTTTGAATCGCGAACTTCAGTAGAGTCTATAAAATGATTGGCCATAAAATGAACCAATCACAAGACATCTTATAGGGGGGGCACCTGGGGTGGCCAATCGAATTTCTGGGGGGGCCGGTGCCCCCCCTGGCCACCACGTAGACCCGCCCCTGAAAGACATCACAACGACTCATTGCAGCCTGCCCAGAAGACAATTTCTCAAAATTGTCTAGAGTGTAACATTGTGTTGGGTAAAAAGAGCAAACTGTTCGGTCATACTGTCTCCACCATTTCTGTCGGCCAAGAATGAGGCAATAAGAGGGAACGCAAAAGCACCAGAACAAACATATTAGAGGTGAATGTCTTGATTTGTTTGGGGAGCAAAAGGAAGTGTTGATACATTTTTAAAGGTGTTATTTTGTTTTTAGCTGTCTTTTCATTTCTTTCCCTCATTCTCTCAATAGTTCAAAAGGTTTCTGGGCACTTACTTTCCTACTTCCATCTGTAATCAGCACATTCCTGTTGACATCGTCTCTCAGGAACATCAAATGACAAGTCATCCATCTGCTCGAAAATATTCATCTGCAGACATTCCAGCAATTAAAAGTAACTTAAAAAGAAATGAAAGATCTAGCCAACAATATTCTGCGCTAGTTTCACTGTGCCCAGTTTCTGTAGGGAGACTGTGGTTCATTCAGGTAAATGCTAAATTCTTGGTCCTTCATTCATGCGAATCACAAAACTCATAACACAACATATGGAGTGTGTTGCCTTCATTTTGCTTTGGCTGGCGTTGTTTTGAATTCTCATCAACAGTAATTACAGAGTGAGTGAAATCCAACAGAAAAAACATGGCGATGGCAAACCCCCACCTCAAACAAACACTCACAACACTGCCAACAACCTCCAGTGATCTCTCTTTCTCACACTCACAAATACCTATGACATCATGCAATGCCATCATCCCTGTGCCTACAATCTTAATGATATCATATGTCATATGATAATGATATGTCATGATTCAAAGCTGTAAAAAGTTAAGATACAAGTAACTCTAGAAGAGGAGGAGGAAACTGTGAAGAAGCATAGTATGTCGAACGCTGAGGCTAATTTACTGTTTACTGCTGAATAAGTGAGAGTTGTCTGAAAGACAAATCATTCTCTGCATCTCTCAACATAAGCCAAAATGCTACTAATATTAAATAAAGCACAAGCGGGATCGTTTGCAGTCTGATTCTTCTCTAATGTTGCACATAAAACAGTTTTACAGATGATTTACATGATATTTTCACAATGTACAGTAAATATTTTGAAGTATTATCTTTAAGTTAGAACTGTAATTTAAAGTTGAAAGCAATAACTGAAATTGTAAAACTAAGTGTAAGCTGTCGGACCACTCAAACAAAAAAGAGGAATGAATCACTTGCTTATAGTTTTTTTTTAACACATGCAATACATGGGATAGCATTTTCTTTTCTTTTTTTATGTTCTACACTTCAACCATTGTTATTTTAGTATTATTTATATATCATTATATTAATTATTGAAATTTTAAATTAACTTTATTTATTTTTTTAGTTTTCTTATAGTTTTCTGATAGAATATATATATATATATATATATATATATATATATATATATATATATATATATATATATATATATATATATATATATATATATTCAGTTTTATTGCAATTAATACAAAAAAATAAAATAAATAATAGTTTTAATTAACAATAAATTAACTGCTTTAAATCACCCTACAGAATCCACTACACTGATCTATCAAACCACAGAATTACATCTAGAATATTATGGTCATGCTGAATAAGGCATTAATACATGCTTTATAAGTACTAATACGCAGCCATACTAGTAATATGCATGATAATAAGCAACTAGTTAGTGAATAGTGTACCCTAATCTAAAGTGTTATCCAAAGTTCTACATTTTCTAAGTTGTTAATGAGTAACAAGCTTCATGTTACTGAGAATGAAGAGAAAATCAGTAACAGTCTTCATCGCCTGGCTCGTTTTTGAAATTCTGCCATTATTTACTCACCCTCGTGTCATTCCAACCCTTTCTAACTTTCTTTCTTCAGTGGAACACAAAAAGAGATGTTAGGCTGCATGACAGCCTCAGTCACTATTCACTATTCAATAATAATCTCCACTTGTGGAAGGAAGAATGTCATATGGCTTTAGAACAACATGAGGGTAAGTATTTTTGGGTGAACCATCCATTTAGAATCAGAAACTCTTGTCTCTTATAATGGAAAAGAAACTGGGAGTGTGCAATAAAACTTTCAGTTCATCCACTAAAAGTGAGCCAGCCCCCACATTGTTCCACATGGTTGAAGACAGTACATGGAAAACTGCATCAATCCGCCCGCATTTGTTGCATCTGACTTTATTTGTCATGGTCATGGGTATGGAAATCAGACTTTGCTGAAGATTAATACATCAGAGCCAGAATGGTGGTATATGGCAAGGGTGCGTTTTGCTCTACAGGCACAGTTCTCCTCCAATTTAGCAGAAAATATGCTGGACTTTACCTCTGACTACTTTGCAGCTGGAAATAGTCAGGATTTAGGCATCCATATCCCCCCACCCTCCACCCAACTCCAGTTTACTTTAACAGATTGTACTGTATGCATATGTTTACAATTTAGGGCAATCTCATTACTTATAATGATTCTGCACCATGTGTCTGAGCAAACACATTTGTTTCACTGCACTGGCTTATTAGCTTAGTGAGAGTGTTCTTGTGATACAGGCCCAGGAGACATGGCAAGCAGCGATAGATTTGTTGATTGGATCACCGTGATTGAATCGGTGGACTTGATATCCAAACATACCTTGTAAGCTCGGGCACCTGGTACTTGTGTTTGTTTTCAGTTGGCACAGGACAAAAAGACATTCAGACGACCTGAGGGCAAACCTGCTGACGTATATGCTAATACCCTGGCATGAGTTTTTAGTCCGCAGAGAGCTTGTAGGGCACAAACACGGACTGATAATTGTTGTCTTCATACTAATTCAAGTAGTAATTAATAGGAAATACAGTTAAGGTAGACAATAATTAAAAATCTGTCTCTAGATCTGAACTGATGAATTATTGATGAAACATTTGTAAACGTATTTACTTGATTAAAAGTCTTTAAAGTTTGGGGTTCGTAAAACATATGGTTTTTGGTTCTATGATGATACATGAGAAAAAGAGTTTAAAGAAATTGAATAAAAAAAAATATGATACAATTAAATAAAACATAGGATATAATAATAAGATAACATATTGAAAAAGTAGGTTATAAAACACACTATTTCCACATGAATTCTTCTCAGAGTGAGATGATCTGTTACGTTCTCAGTTCTGTAGAGAAGAGGGGAGAAAGATATAAAGTAAACAAAAAAAAAGTATTTTGGTATTATTTTTTTGTATAAAAAAAGGTAAATACACTAAACTTTACACTAAAATGGTCTATTAAGACTTCATTAAACAAAACAAATCTTGAATAAGAACTGAATTTGCGTTATTTAATTATTATATTCATATTTCTTAAAATAATTTAACTTGCATTAAACTGTGTTTAAACTTTAAAACAGCAGTGTAAAGAAAGTGGTAGAGAAGCGAAGACAGGAGGGCGGTGGTGGAAAGGGTGGGAAGTGGAACAGCTAAAATTAGCACACCTGTTGGTAATTTATCACACATAAACCTCACACCTAATTTTCACACCTGTGGCACAATGGGGTCTGAATCCCGCAATTCAGTCACACATGCTGTTCCACACACACGGTAAGAAGTTAGCAGTGGGTTCCCTGCATGGAGAAAGACCATCATGGCCAAAGATCAGAGAGACAGGGATTTTTTCACACCATTGAGCATTAGTGGACCTAACAAGACCCTCTTTTTCTAAATTTCCTTTAGCATTTGATAAAAGAAAGTGTACAGGAAAGCCAAACAAGGTTTAGAAGAACATGAGGGTAAATGACAGAAATTAAATTTTTGGGTGAACTATGCCTTTAAGATCGAAGGTATTGCCCATGATGCATTTTGCCACTGCTGACAATGGAAGCAGAACTACAGAAAAAATAGGGCCTTTTGCACCGCTTTAGTTCCAGAACTAAATGTATAGTACTAAAGTACTGTGACGATTTTGCATGAATATTTCCCAGTACCATTTAAAGGGGTTGCATTCACACCGATGTGATGTAAGCCGGTCGACAACGATTTCGTTTGTGCGCGATGTTTAACAACATAAACAAAGAAGAACAACATTAACAGCAGGAGGATGGAGGACGCTGTGATCGGAGCTGTTTTTGTTGTGTCTCGAGATTGAACAGAAGGAACGGAAAGGATGATTAAGAATCTCTAACGACAACTGGCAGTGCCACATTTGCTACAAGTGCCTGCACTTCAAGCGTCTGTATATTTGTCGCTGTTCATCATGCTTGCAAAATAAGTTGTCACAATGTTTACAGTATGTTACATGGCATACTGTAAAAAAAAAAAAAAGCCCAAAAGTGGGTAGTTCCACAATCAGTTCTGGTACTATGAAAAGCTTCCTGCAGTGTGAAAGGCCCTAATCCTCACCTAGGCAGTGGTTCTCAAATAAGGGGCGAGGGGCCATTAGGGGGCCTTAGAAAACTTCCAAGGGGACAAAACAACTACAAGAACCAGGATTCCCACGGTTCCCCAAACCTGGACAAGGAGATTCATGTGTCGCTATGAGGTTGCTACTCACCAGTCTAAATGAGATTCATGTAGATATGCCTCAGTTCTGTTTTTTATTTTATTTTATTTTTTTTATCATCAATCGGCAAAAAATATAGTTGAATCGCTTAGAAAAGTAGTAGCACACCTCTTTCTTAAGCCACACAGAATTACATGATATAGTTAAGGAGTTGTTCAAATCTTCAGTATGAGCATTAGTAACTGTGATGCTCGCCTTAACAAACACCTCTTAGAACTATGAAAGCACATAAAACTCACCCACACATACATATACTAACAAAATCCCGCAGACATCCCTCTAAAACATAACTGTTTGCTTTCACACCTGACTCTGTGCTATGCTGGGGAAAATTACAAGGTATGACCTCATTAACCCTTTAACGAGACCTCTTCTCCACTCTCATACCAGGCCAGATCAGAAGTGATCCGTAGGGTCAAATGTGGAGAGTACAATGGGTATGGTAGGCAGAAACATGCAGAGGAACCTCATATGGTCCCAACCACTGAGTGGGGACTTCAAAGCCTGATGCCCAAGACTGAGATTTCTACCCCATAAATAGCTTCAGAAGACCTTCTACAAACTTATATTGAGTTAATTAAGTAAAAATTCAACAGGATACCACGCAACACCCATGCCATCGACTTCAAAAACGCCGTGCTTACGATCAGCATAAGCTTTAAAATAACAAAAAAAGGTTCTACGGTTGCGGTTTCCTGCACACATGGGTGGCACAAATGTATAAAATCTGCGTGTATTGTTACAAATTTGTCAAATCCCTGTGAAAACCTGGCAAGCGAGGACATGCCAGACCACTTCCAGATACAAATGAACACTGTGGCAGGGTTTTATTTAAATGGCCGCTCGTCTCATCTGCTCCCCAGGGCAGAGCATACACTAAAGAGCTCAGTGATAATCACTCAACTTCAACCTCTTCTTGCTCTTACCAAAACAGACCTGTCTGGCAGCCAGATACATATCAGATACGGCCCCTGTGTGGCCCCGTACTCCCATAAACACATTTGCCACATCATGCAACTTTCCTCTTTTGCCTTTGAGACTTGTGTTAATCTCGACAATGAAATCCCTGCTAAAAAAAATGTTTGCTGACAAAATTATAGTGCATCATTGTAAAAGTTTAATCAGTTATACAACTTATATTATTTAACTGCTTTAATGAATGAACACATCCTATACAAAGTATATTATTTAACATTAAAAAACTGTACTTTTAGTCAGAAAGGAGACAGTAAATTTATCAAATGTATGCTACTTTCACTTGTGAAAAAACTTTTATAATGTTACAAAATTTCCTGTTTCAAATAGACTGTTCATTTCTACTTTTTACACGTACACTATTTTTTTCAAAACGAAAATAAAAATCCTACAATAAATATGGATCATGGTTTTCATGAATACATTAAGCAGCATAATGGTTTTCAACACTGATAATAATCAGCATATTGAAATGATTTTTGAATAATCATGTGATGCTGAAGACCGGAGTTATGGCTGCTGAAAATTCAGCTTTTTCATCACAGGCAGACATTATATTTTAAAAATACTCAAATAGAAAACATTTGTTTTAAATTGTAATAATATTTCAAAATATTACTGTTTTCACTGCATTTTTGTTCAGATAACGTTAGCCCTTGTAAGCAGATACTCTAAGAGACTTAAAATAATAATGAACCCAAACTTTTTAATGGCAATCAATATTTTCACATAAAATTAAGCAAATACACAAATGAACTATACATGCTTGTTAGAATATATAATTAATTTGCATAAAGTTCTTTGTTTGTAAAGAAATCCTAAACAGTAAAATTAAATGAATGAATAAGTTATGCAAATCATGACGACACCATGGCTTTTATGCATGTTAATTCATTACAGTAACAAAGTATTAGTATCTATTACTACTTTGTCACCACCAAAGCCATTATTATCACATGAACATGACAACTACATGTGACCTCTGCCTGCAGATACCTTCAATGTACCGTCCCTCTCCGTGACAGCTGTTTACACAAGAGAAGACGGTGTGCTTCTGAGGTCTGGCTCTGGTTCAGATAAAATAATACAAAGCTGAAGTCAGCCAAGATGTAATACAAGTGGATAACTGAGAGGGTGAAAAAAGGAGGAATTTGTGAAATGTACAGGGATATTTTCTCTTTCCACTCCTCCCAAACCTTTCTTTAACATTCTCCCCCGCCACTGCCTTGACTCCTTCTAAATATCTCAGTCAGCAGTTAAAGACAAATGGAAATAAAGGGACAAAAATAGAAATATACTGAAGTCGCACAATACATAAACTCACCACAACTGAAGTCCTCCGTGTCCTGAAACTGAAGAGTCTGAAGAATGCTTTTTAAGGCCACATGCACATTAAAATCATAACTCGAGCTTGTGAATTCCCCCAAATTATGCGCAACAGATTACAAAGCACAAAAAGAGGCTTTTCTCCTCAGTTGTTTCCTATTTAATTGGCACAATGCCATACTATATAATATGCATGCACACACACAAGTGTCAACAAAGACAACACACAAACAGACTACAATAACTGCTGCAGTATACTAGACTGAAACTTCCTGTTATCACACAGCTCATTGGGAAACTTGATTCTAAATGGTCATTCTGCAATCAAATATTTTTTTTTTATAATGACTACATAACTGTAAAACTTGTAATATACATTACTAATATAATGTATATTACTAATATACATCACTGTCTCTCTTTTATATAATAGTAAAATGTTATTTTTCTCTTTGGAGAACAAATACCCCAGTCTGTTAGAGGGAACTTATAAACCATGTTAGTGACGGCATGATAGTAATGAAGTTAATTGAGCATTTTATACTCCTAGCCATAACAAATTCTCAAGATTGACACGAAATCGCCCATTAATTTTCCATTTCCCATTGCAAAAAGCACACAGCTTATTATATAATAGAGAACAGAATGTTTTGAAGTCCTCTTTGTTTAGTTCTGTTGCATTAAGCTGGCATCTCGTAAGACTCATGACTCCGAACAGATACGTTGATTACAGATACATGTTGGCTACTGCTCACAAACCACTGACATTCACTTTTTCATCAACAGCTAGTGACCTTTGAGGACCTTTTTCACATCTGAGTCCCATGTTGAATCCTCACAGAAACAAAGGGAGAGAGGGAGACAAAGAAAGAATGAGCTTAGCGCCAGGGCACTGTAATGACTACCATGCCTGGCCTTGATTAAAACCACACCAGGGCTTCTGGGTTCCACAGGCAGGCAGGCAGGGTGTCTCTACCTCCTTTCCAAGTTCTTAGAAAGCCCAGACGTCCTCGACCCAGACCCACAATGAAGACGGGTACAATGACAGGGCAAAGGGGATGAGACCCAAGCTCAATCCACGGACAAATTACAAGCGAGTGGTGTAGCTTTATTGCCCCTGACCGGCTCACTTCCGCACAATACTGAAAGCAAGGCGTGTGGATGGCTGGTTTGATGTGGTGTGGATGGGTAATTAGAAGTCCTATCAAGCCCATCTGTCGGGTGTTAGAGGGACAGGGAGGGGGAAACGACAGCCCATTGCTCCCCCTTGTTGTTGTTTCAGCGATTTGTGTAGGCTTGGATGTAAATATCCATCAGAGCCAGAGACAGACCTCAAATGCTTGCATATGTATGTGTGTTTCTGTCCGAGGAAGCCTCTAGAGCTCAGGTTACAACAAGGACTCGCCGATCGATTCGGTCTAGGAGGCCTGCAGACACGGACGACATTCTCGCAAAGGATGAACATAAATGGGGTACAGAATGAAACCTGGCAAGGCCTGGGAACACAGAGAGCCTTCTCAAGGCAGGTCGATTTCTCCAAACCTTCCAAAGCACTTTGAACCACCAATTAAATTCTTCAAAATGTCCAGCACACTCAACTGACACCCCATTACCCTGTCTGGGGTGTGGGGGGGGGGTAGTTGGGGGCTACTATCTACATAGGCAGTCACCTTCTGGAACAGCATTCTAACTGAAACATAACCTCCAAATGGAAAGTAATTCGGAACACTCTACAAAAGTCAGGTATTCGTTATAATAATAATAAGAAAATTCAACACAAGACAAGGGATTAGGCCAAGTAGACAATCTTTCCTATTTTATCAGTTAATTTGAATGTAATATTTTTAGAGATGTTCCAAAACCCTTTTTCTCTTCCCGATACCGATTCCGATACCTGGGCTCAGGGTATCGGCCGATACAGAGTACTGATCCGATACCTCGGTGTGTATTTGTATATACAGCTGTATATACTACTAGCCCTGTGTAAATTGCTAGAATTATTTTATGGCGTGCTTCAGACGTATCCCTTAATAAACATGAACAAATACATGGTGAACTACTGTATTTATTACAGTGTTTTTTTTATCTGACATGCGAAAAATAACTTAAAATGCAGCCAAAAATTTAACACCGCAAACTAAAAAAGGTATTTTAGTTTTACAATATAACTCTATAAAAAACTGCAACAAATAATTCTAGGAATTTAAAAAATTTACAACAGAACAAGTAAAAAACAAGCAACCGTCTGGGCATAATTATTATTATTAATAGAGACGTATTATTATTACTACAAAGAGACATAGCTAAATCTACTGTAGTTTACAACAGTGGCTTAATATATTGTCAATTTATTCACGTTAAACCGAACAGTTTTCTCAAATGAAACAGTAAATTCTCATGAAGTGACAGTTTATGCGTTTGTGTCCTCATATAGTGACACACGGCAGAGACTACAAAACATTGAGCTGCCGCGCATCTGCGCTGTCACCCACAGAGATGTAGAATTTGCAGGAGTAATATTTAAATAGTATTTTGAAGTTTAATATTCAAAGACACTAGTATATATATTCGGCAACAGTCTGGAGCCCTGCGCTTGGACTAACACGGAAGCAACTGAATGACCTTAAATCGTATGGCTTATTAATTTAAAGCATATACTATGCAATCAGACAAAAAAAAAAAAAACACACAAAAAAACCCACTTATATTTACGCAAGCACCACATTGTGCAGATCTTAAAAATAACGATTCCAAAAACAATTCAGTTTTTTTTTTTTTTCTCAGTATAAAGAACATCATTGGTCTTAAGAACCTTTTTCCACCATAAAGAACCTTTAGTGCAATGAAAAGGTTCCCTGGATGTTAAAAGTTCTTCATGGAACCATAAATGCCAATATAAATGTTTTTAAAAGTATACTTTATTTTTAAGAGCGTACAGGATAGCTGAATAGGGAAACTGAGTAAAAAAAAAAAAGAAATAGGGACAACTCGAATAGTTGTTCCGTCTGAACACCAGAAAATTTAATCCATCTCAGGTGATGGTGCTCTCATTAAACCATCTCTAACTGATCTCCTCAAATATGCCATCCATCCCTCCCTCAGTTTAAACTCTTTGTCTAAGGATATTCTCTCTCACGCACACTGAGTTCTCAGAGATTCACCAAGGCGGTCACTTCACAGATTGACATCAGGCTGCAATGCGACAGGAGAGGGACACAGTGAGCACAACCACCAACCCCGTCTAACCTGCCGGAATAAAAGAGTCACTCCTGGCCAGGAGAAAGAACGGCTGGGTGAGAAAGCTGGATGTATGTCAATTCCATAGAAGATCACTTCCATTATGGATTAGAATGAAAAGACATGTCACATTTTCCGAAAGAAGAGTGGTGGAATGTTATTATTATGATTATTATTATTTTAATAAAGAGACTCTGGAGCAGTCACCCATCCTGTCACACACTTCAAGTCATTAAATGGCACGAACATAGAAAGAGCCAACAGTAACACTTACACCCATAAACCTGGGACTTTTGGTAAACTTGCACAAAGTGTACAGTCTAGCTCTAAACAGTTCTTTTTGTCCTGATTCTTTTTATATGTCTTCCCGAACAAATTTTATTGACCTGATCACTGCATAACAAAGAGGTCTTTTACATCTTAGTCTGCTCTTTCGGTTTCAAAAACAGGCCAGATTTTCTGAAATATATTCTCTAAATACACAGATCATTGAGCTGTACACACTGGTAGTGTCATGCAGCACAGACATAGTTTATCCAAAAAATTACAATTCTGTCATACATGAAAGCCCATTTTGATTAAAAAAAAGTCATTGTGACGTTTTATCCTACAGAAAAAGTCAGAATAAGAGAAAGATATTGTTCAAAATATCTCCCTTTGTGCTCCACAGAAGAAAGAACTGCATAGAGTTTTAGATTTTCCCAACTGAGAGCCACATAAACTTGCATTTCAAACTTCTTTATTAAACATTTATCAATCCAAAACTACTTCTGAGGCTTAATGGGACAGATCACCGTTTGCTGCCCGCAGATTAAGATATAACTGTTCGATAGTGTTAAAATACAGGTGCTTCCCCCTAATCCCTTGAGGGAGCTGAGGAGCTCAGTGATGGAGCTAAGCCTTTCCTCTCCTCCACTTTCCCATGGATTACCAGGACTGTGTTCCTCAGGAAACAGACTTCTATTAGTTCCATTACTGTGAGCTTAATCGGACCGTTCATCAGAGCTAGTCACTTCTTAACCTCCCCTGGTGCAGAATTTCACTTAAAGTGCAAGTAAATGGCTTATGCAATGAGTAAGGCCAAATTCTATGTTCTTACAAAGAAAAAAAAAAGGATTTTCTTTTTAATGTTTTTAAAGCAGTAGCACTGAGGCTAAAGCATTAAGACCCCTTCAGGCTTGTCAAACCATCAAGTACTGTGTGTGAATTTGCTCTCTGGTCTGTGCTGGCATACGCGAGCCCACAGTTTTTATGTAGTCAGCAGGTGGCATCATTAGCCAGAGAATAAAAATGAAAAGTGTTACCCCAGGGCCAAGCAATGATATCATAGCAAACTCGCTGGCATCCGTAAAGCAATGAATGTGGGGTCAGAGGTGCAAATTTTATATTTCTTGCTATTGGTTTTGTTATATTCATTTGAGGAAGTCTATGTGAATAAAAACAGCGGAAATCTAACCAATTAGTAATAAAAACAAAAGAAAAGGTAATGTACTCCTGCTCAGCTTTAAGGGGGGGGGTGAAATGTTATTTCATGCATACTGAGTTTTTTACACTGTTAAAGAGTTGGATTCCCATGCTAAACATGGACAAAGTTTCAAAAATTAATTTGTACGTTTGTCACAAGTTTTGGAAAGTTTTTTTTCGAGTATGGCTCTGTGTGACGTTAGATGGAGCGGAATTTCCTTATATGGGTCCTGAGGGCACTTCTGCCGGAAGAGCGCGCGCTCCCGTATAGCAGAGCACTGAGAGCACAGACATTCACTGATCAGAGCGAGAGCGTCGCGAAATGTCACAAAAGGAGTGTGTTTTTGGTTGCCAGGGCAAGACAACCCTGCACAGATTACCAAAAGAGAAACAGCATTAAGGGACCAGTGGATGGAGTATTTTTACAGAGTATCAACGGAGTTGTGCAAGTGTTTGTATTTGTTCCCCTGCATTTCGAAGATGCTTGTTTTACAAACAAGGCCCAGTTTGACGCCGGATTTGCGTATCGTTTATTTCTTAAGGATGATGCAATCCCAACGAAAAAGGATCACGATCGTGTGTTGGAACCACAGGCGGTGAGTAAAACTGCTTCAAATATCTCTGTGTTGTTAGCTTAGCTATCGGCGTGTAAGCACATCAAGTAAACTACATGCGATGTTGTCATCAAACTGCACTTTCCACATGTACAAAAAAAAAAAAAAGATGACAAAGTGGAACTTAGTCTTTTTCCAAAACCGCTAAGCAAGTATATACAGTTTTAGTAAATACCACATAGAGACGTTGTAGCTGATGCTGTTCTTGTTAAATTTCAGCCTCTGGATCTGTGTCACAGCTTCCAAACGCTCTCAACGCAAAAGCCTACTCGCGCTCGTGATTCTTTAGCTCCGCCCACACGTCACGCCTCCAGTCGGTCGTGTTTTTCCGGGAAAAATCGGTACAGACTATCTTTCTCTTTAGTTGAATATAATAAAACTAAAGACTTTTTGGAGTTATGAAGGATGCAGTACTACTCTATAGGTACTCAAGATTAACAGGATATTGAGTGAAAACGAGCATTTCACCCCCCCTTTAATGAAGAATCTGATGAGAATAAATACAGTTGTGGGGCGGTTAAGACAAAGTCTTGTACGACAGCTCAAGAAGATTGACCATGCTTCTGGGGTGTTGTGGGATTGTAGATTGCACACGAGAATGGCAGAAAAGACTGTCTCAAGTGTGCTGAGGGCAGGAAAACTCAATTGAACAGCGATACAACCCTCAGTAAGCATGATAAATATAGAAATGAAGAAAATCCAAAGCTTGGCAGCATTTCAAAACGTCACTCTGTGCAACAAGCCCGTACGCACGCACATTTCTGTCCACTTGATCAAACTCAAGCCAGTTGAGTTCACTGCACCTCCAAGGCATGTTTTACAAATGCGTCACCATTTATACGTACATACACTATAAAGAATCCTGCTCACCTCCAGATGCACTTATGCCACCATATTCCCTGTTAAACTCCTCCAATCCCCCTGAAAATGCTTAACTAGTCCACCTCTGCAAACAAGTTTGATCCTATTAAGAAAATTATATTACGTAGTATCTGAAATCTCTAATCTTGTAGAAAAACAGTGGGGCTGAAAACTCATGAGTGCCAGTTGCCAACAAGTCTCTGGCTGGCTGATTATTTGGAGATGGGAGCAGAGGTTTCCCCTGGTATGCCATGCATGTGATGCGATTAAATCAATGAATGCCTCCCAATTTACATATCTGCAGAATTAAGTGCGCATATGACAGCAAGTGTCTTTATTTGGGTTCAACTTCAATTAGGAGACGGTTGTTCAGCCACATACAGTGAATGACTGATGTTCAAGGCTTTTGAGGCATTGGGGAGGGATGGATAAGTTTGAAATGTTTGACTTTCAGACCCCTGTGTCCATATGCATTGGCTAAGCAAGGCAGCCCTCATATTAACTGATGGGTTAAATCCCTGCGGCTCTTAAGAGTGGATTGTTACACTTGCACTGGTTGTTCAAAGCTTAATCAATTAAAAGTGGCTTAGGGCAAAAGGAGGGTCATTGCATTTGAAAAGGGGAAGGGGAAGCTGTATTCATCAAATGGCCAACAGACAGTGCCGCACCGTGAGAATCTGATCAACAGTCAGAAGCCTACTTCGAGAATGAATTTTCCAGATTCATTAAGATTATTCATACTGTACATACTGTAGCTCTCCAAAACAAGACATGCAAATGACAATAACCAACCTATACTAATCATAATGAGATTTGCCATTATAAAATCAAGGCTTTAGTGAAGTGAAGTGACGTGACATACAGCCAAGTATGGTGACCCATAATCAGAATTCGTGCTCTGCATTTAACCCATCCAAAGTGCGTGCACACACACACACACCTGAACACACACCCGGGAGCAGCGGGTAGCAATTTATGCTGCGGTGCCCGTGGAGCAGTTCGGGGTTTAGTGCCTTGCTCAACAGCACCTAAGTCGTGGTATTGCCCGCCCGAGACTCGAACCCACAACCCTAGGGTTAGGAGCCAAACTTTAAAATGAAATTCTTAACGGATGATGGCACGCGCATTTTGTGACAGGAACAGATTCTGAAACACAATTCTAATGCAAACTTCTCTTCTTAAAGATACAACAACCCCTGATATTTTAAATTCAAGTAAACTTCCTAAAATCACCAGGTATAGGGAAAAAGCGCACTATTGGATTACTTCAGCATGCCAAAAATAAATAAAAACAACAAAACCTGGATGAGTAACAAGTCTTATTAAAACAAGTCATTTTTTATGTTAACAAAAAGTTGACTTATTTTAAACATTTGGCAACATACGTGTGGAAGTATACAACTTCGAGAAGTCACGGTGCCCCGAGGAAGACTAGTAATCGAAACGGTGTACGTTCAGACGTGAATTATTCATGAACATCTCTGGACCCTTGAGCATGACAGCGAACCTCATCCTACCAAAATTACTGTGGTAACGAAAGTTTTCGCCAAACTATTACAGTTACAACTAGATAGTTTTAACTATGAGAACTTGCCACTGCAGCCATCAAAAAAATCAAATCACAGAAAGATTCTGAAAGCGTGGCCACGGTTTCCATGGTAATTTTTGTGAGGAGAAGTAGCGTAACACCAGGTGGGACAGTCCGTCACACAGGGACCGTAAGTCTCTCTGTGTAGAAGCGTCGGCTAAATGACTAATTCGAGAATTTGTAAAGCATCTATCAAAGCCACATGCACAGTTCCCTCACCTCTTTTGTTTCTTCTCCAGCGGTGAGACTGCTGCGTCTGACAGTGGCTGTAGTCCACACAGTTCAACACGATCAGCGCGAATGAGAACAGACGAAACTGCATCTGGGCGGCTGTAAGATTGTCCCGACTCACGGTAGAAAGCGTCAAAGGTAACGTTACTCGCCGCGAGCCTGCAAGGTCCGTATATGAGGTTTCGATATGTATATTTTTCCACAGAGGAGCGGGGAGTTGAGGAGTCCGGACTCAGTTGTGTTACACATTAGCGAGGTAATGTAGAGAAAACATCATTTTCCACCACCGGTTAATGTCATTTTCGAAAGCGAAACGCACTTTTTATAAAAAAAAAAAAAAAAGAGAGAAAAAGCTTTTAACTCTAGGTTTTTGAGTAAAAAATACACCTTGACGGATCAACGAGCGAACTAATTCATTCAACTTCGGTTGAACTGAACAAGCGAATCTCCAAAAGCGCACGGGATGCGATGGATGCCCTTCAAAGTAGATGCAGTGAGCGTAAGAAATATACCTGCTTAAGTCCAGTCCAAAAGAGATAAACTTTGCCTATACATCAAGTTCCTTCCGACTGCCAAATTAAACTCGGAAGATCCAGCATCCCTCTCGCAGGAAAAGTTTAGTCCCTTCGTCCCGTAGTCAGAGCGAGAAAACACATGGATGCAATAGTCTGCAAAAGCTCTAGAATAAAGCCTTGGGGTGCATGAGGATGTGTGTGTAACTGTGGCATGTGCTGCAGAGCTCGGCTGGTGATGGAGTATCACTCTACTGGTGCTGATGCTATATAGGCGCTGCTGTCACGTGGAGACTCCAAGATCTTGTGGGGCTTTTCGGAGCACTTTAAGAAGCCCCTCGGCCAGAGAGAGGGCTGTTGTTTCCCCCCTCCTTGTTTAAGTTCTAGAAGATGACAAATGGAATTTCTCCCACTGTATCTATATACCACATATGAGCTTCCCCAGGGTCCTAGTGCATTGGCTTGAAATATGGATTGATCGTATATTCACCTGGTTTAATCAACAGGGATAAAAATCAGAGAAAGGAATTCAGAAAACTCAAAATAATTAATACATACAGTGGGAGAAGGAAAAATAAGGGTTCTCTAATGATCTCTGAGGGTATTATAATGTAAAAGTTTCTGTTTATTTATATTATGAAATCATAAAATCTAAAGACTGCAATTTATTTTTGTACATTAGCTTTAATACATCTTAATATCCCTTTTCAGGTCAAACATAACAGCTTCCTCTTAAGATAATATTATTTTAAGTTTTAAAACCATTTAAAATGTTAAGGAAGCTACTATGCCAAAATAGACATTGCTTTGAAATGTAATAAATGTTTTACCCAGCTTGACCACTAGGTGTGGCACTTAATCTTTTATTTACATATACATTTTTTGACTTCTATCTTAAAATGTCTTTTTCTTCCTGTTATATTTTGGCTCAAATTATCTAGAAATCTTCCAGGTGAGGTCAAAGTGTGAAGGTACTGATACACTGATTTATAACAAACAGGTGTAATGCACACATATACACGAGAGAAAAGTCCAGCCATCCTTAAAAACGTTTGATAAAGTCTGCACGAACCCCCGTTACCCTCCCCAGAATGAAAAGAAGAACAAAAAAGCAATTGTAATTTCTAAGTGATGACACTCTCTCCTCCAGAGCCCTTTGATGTTCAGATCAAAGTGAAATTCTCCCAAAGTCAATGTTAACTATATGGCGGCTATTTGTCTCTATCAGTGAAACACAATGGAGGTTCATTTCTCAGCAAAAAGTGTTATTAAAGATATATTTATTCACCTACCATCATTACGCTAGAGTTGTATCAGGTTGCTTGTAGCTGAAGACTGTCTTAGTTAAGTTACTGCAGAAACATTTAAGTGCATACTATATGTAGAACCTAGATATAAAACTGAAGCACCTGAAGTGATCTCAACTCAACTCAAAGCTTATGCATTGGAAAAGACTCTGTAATGATCTCATATTGCATGCTCTAAATATAGGCCTGCTCTTGTAAAAATACATTTGCAATTTGGAAAACAGGATTCAAGAATAATCCAGACAAAAATTTATTAGGGAACAAACGTTGTATATTTTAAATATGTGGCCTGTTTTTGAACAAATGCCTTAACCTTTTCATGTAGGAGAAAAGTAATGAACAATGCGAAAAAGGGAAAAATTATGTAGCCCTTTTAACCAAAACCTACGTTGACCTTTTGGTTTGGGTGTTTGTTTATTTACTTTAAGTGAAGTGACAGACATTGTGGTGGAAAAGCTTCTAAGCCACACGTCTGCTGTTGGTCTGGATGTCTTACTAAAACAACATCTGAGACAGCACTCCTAAGGTGAATGTGATAATTAAGGGCTAGGAGGGTTTTATTTTCGTAATGTGTCATGGCACAGGACCGGTAAACCAATCACTTTAGCCCACCCCCCTCCTTCCTCCCCACCCGCTCGCACGCTCGCTGGGAAAGTAAGGGTGACGTCAGTTGTTTTAGATGTCTGGCTGGGAGCCCGAGCGCTGTGGCAGCTATAAGCCCCCTCTTCACTCGTCCAGAGAGACAGGGCCCATAAACATGTCAGCTGATAGAGAGGCCAAAGCAGACATTAAGACACGCTTCGAATCCTAGCCTGCAGCATCTGCGAGCGATGGATGGAAATAGAAAACGCATGGAGCGGCAGCAGACAGTAGGTGTCACATGCAGAAGAAGGGATGAGATGGGAAAGGTGGAGAGGCATTATGTTGATTGTCTAACGCATCTGACGTGCCCGTCTGCAAACAAAGTAGGACGAGCGAAATTGAAAATGACAACGAAGGTTGGGACGATCCCCTATCCGTGCTCTCTTTGCCGCAGCGGAGTGGGCCGCTAAATAACAGTGCTGTAAATGCTACAGACTAAACACTCATTTATCATTACAGCGCATACATGTGCAATGACACAAACCCCCCCGTCCCACTCAGTGACTCAGAGCACATTAAATCTTCATCTATTACACGAAAGATCACAACCACTTAACCCTCAACCACCATTCGTAATGTCCAAGAATAAAATACAAGCATGAGGTGAAGACGGTTTTGTAATTTTTTTATTTTTTATTTTATTTAATACCAGATGCATTGAACCCAAGCGTAAAATTAAGGCCTCTGTCTCGCTTCTTTCGGGGACACAAGAGGGAGAACAGGATGTTCGGCCGCAGTATGGGAATTCTGGAAGGTTAGATGGAAGTGTACGGTCCCACAAATGTCCACTCAATAAAAACCAGTATCCTGAGCCGCCCAGTTTGGAGTCTAAATAGAGAGGAAGAGAGAGCCAAAAAAAATTTTTTTCCAACACAAACGCAGGTGAGTTCATATATGAATGAACATGCTATAGTGCTGCAGTGATTATGTATTTTTGTTGGCCAATCTGGAAGTTAGTATTACTATGGAAGCCCATTTCTCCCATGTAATAAGTTTTATAAAAATAAGAAGTTAAAAATGTTATTTCTTTGCAATTCTGGTTTACTTTCTCACAGTTCTGTTTACATCTTGGAATTGTTTTCTCTCACAAAAAAGAAAAAATTTTCTTTTTCTTCACAATAGTGAGTTTATACATCACAGTTTTGACTTTTCTTAGAATTGCAGGCTTTAAATTCACAGTTGCAAGTTAACATCCTACAATTCTGAATTTATATACATTAAAACTTTCAGAATTGTGAGATAAAAAGTGGCAGAAACAAGCTTCCATCAATCACCATGGCTCCCTCGACAAAAACCCAATTGGATTTTTCATTGGCTTTTGGATAATAGCAGAAAATAAACTCTGTAAACAACTAAGGTTTATAAGTCTTATTATGAGAATCTTCACAAACTATGCCTTTGCGTTTGCTATTACACCAAGGTCGCATGCTTCCATCAACATTTTCAGTCTTAAAACACACACACACACACACACACACACACACATATATATATATATATATATTTTTTTTTTTTTCATGGAAGTTTGAGTTAGAACAGTTTACAAGAGTGTGATTATATACAAAAAGAGGCTGTGAAAGTGGGCTAGTCAGTAGATGAGTTTTCAAGATTACGTTATACTCTCCCTGACAACCTCTGTAGTCCCGTTTAGCTACAAAAGCTTAAAAAATAAATAAATAACCTCCTGTATTAATTATATTGTATATGATATAGTATAAAACACGAAAATATTGAGTTCATGTTGGCACCATTCGGTTGGATTTTCCCTGAGAAAATGTTCAATTAAATTGCGTCTGGCCAAACACATCAAAACACAAGTGTGTTATATGGTCTTTGCCACTGTCGTGTTTGTGTGAGTGAGTCAGTTAAATGGTGTGCTTTGAGGGACTGAGATATTTAAAGGCCGTTATTTTGAAACAATCTATTTCAAACGAAGTGAGGGCACGTTTGTCGTGGGCCAATCAGTGTGCAAGGCCAAGATCAAACGACCGACTGGACCCCAAGCAAAACATCTGTGGTGACTCCTAAATGCAGGGAACTCCATGGAGTGTGTGTGTGTGCGATGGTGTGCATGCATTATTTACTCTGCAGCACTGAGTCATGGGGACTCAGACCCTCTTCTTTATGGCTATGCTGTGCTACCTTGTCATTAGGCCTTTGAAGAAAAACAGCATGATGAAAGCACTCAGTCTTAAACTTGCTCTTACTGGTTTACGCCGTGTAAAGACAGTTCTGGGCTGATTGCCACTCAACATTCTTCTACACATAGATTTGTGTGTGTAAACTACAGGGCTCAAGATGAACAGAGATGAGATCAGATAAAAGAAGTGAAGGAGAGATGCTCTGCTGCTTTGACCTCGTTTCTGTTTGCGTGGCTCTGCTTCTTCTCTATGTTCATGGCCAACATTTGGCTGCGGAACGAAAGGCTCTTGGTTTTCTCGATCACCTGCTGATATGGTGATACGGCATTGTTGCCCATCACCACGTGACCCTGCCAAAGGAAAGAGGAGAGGTAAAAAATATTAGAGCTAAACTCTGAGAGCACCAATCGTTTTCTGCTGTCACAGATACATTTTCTCAACCTCCTCACAAACACACAGGAGCTAATTCTAGGTCATTCCAGAATGCATTGTCATTTCTGAGATCAGAAGTCCCGTTACTTGGTCAAGGTGTTATGACCCAGTCTCTCTCTCTCTCTCTCTCTATATATATATCTTAAATATTAATCTTTGCTATGACTAAGAAGTAAAGGTGCGTGTTTGTCCCCATATTAAGAATGACCCTCCTTCAGGACTAATGACAGACTAATTAAAGTACACTCACGCAGCATCTATCAAATGTTTGTATCTGACGAGGGAGGCCGAGAAACAAGAGTGAAATAAAATATGAGAGAGTCTCACCAGTTTGGAGTCGATTTTGGCGTCCAGCCTGGCATTACGAATGAGGTTGACAATCCATCTTTCTGCCTCCTCGGGAGTCATATTCAGCTTATCGGCCAGCATACTGCGGGGCAACACAATCCATTAGGACAAAATTTGCAGAAAAATTAGGAGAACATTATATACACTGATGGCGTTACGTGAAAATTGTGAGGTATATTACAAGCTTGCGGAGTATGAGTGTGTGCACACAGGTTTAAAGTGCTGATCAAAAGTGCTGGATGATAATGGGTTTACTGTCATAGCTCAGCATTTAGACGTCTGCTCAAGAGTGACAAATGCCTTGCATTATGTAATCAAGTCTGCAAACAAGTCTGTAATCAATTGCACTATAAAACCCATAAAAACGGAGTACAATTACATCATTGTGCTTCTGTGAGTATGAGGTCAAGGTAGCAAAACTATCTTTGCAGACAGAAGTAAAATGACAATTCTTGTGCTTGCATGACTTTCACTGACCATCCACCTGACATTTTGGAGGAACTTTACATATTGAAGTTAGGTTTCTCCTTCGCAAATGTGTCATTGAGGAAGGAAGGTGGCAGCTGAGGCTCTAGTGTTCTTTGATCCAAAATCCTACTACTGCAGCTGGCTTTCTTTTTGGCTAAGCTCATTTTATGCTAACCAGAAAGAGCAGGCTTGTCCCATTCTGTTCTTTAACTAAAGCTTACACACCAGGTCTCCAAAAACAATGACTCTGGTTTCACAGTGAAAGGTTAACTCAATCAACCCACCGTGGCAATAGCATGGGTTTAGAGACAGGCAGAGATGACAGCTTATATCATTTCACTCCCAGTGAAACTCTCCGAAAATTATGCGCGTCAGGCTAGATTGGTCATAAAGCTCATTATTTAAGAGCTAACCGCCAACGAATGTGCCGGTTGTCACATCACGGGTTCCAAGCTGGTGATGGTTAACACATGTCCAACATCAAGCGGTGACATTCGCTACGGAAAAAAGGAATGCCTGACGACTCCAGGGGTTAAAGCAAGGACATGAAATCCAAGCTCTTTGGCAGCCCCAAAGCACTACGCAAAGCATGCAGCATGATGATGAACAATTACAGCCAAAAGGGAACAGGAAACCAATTAGCACACTGGGAAGTTTAGATAGCTGTACATCCATTACAGGCCCGCAGACCTAGAGGACTAGACCATGTCTGAAATGAAGCAGACTTGTCAGCTTTTACTAAAAAAAAAAATCAATGGAAATGCCAAAGAGTTCATCATCAGCCAACTTACTGGTTTTTGGAGTCAATCACATAATAATTAAACAGCTTAAACAAACATAGTGCCGATTTACTCTAAAGATGCACGAAATATTATTTTTACTGATTTAATTAAGTGGTGACACGTGTCAGTCAAGCTAGAGTCAGAGATCAACTCAAAACAAATAAGATCGTGTTTCCTCTTGACCCTCTGGACAAGCTTAGACAGAGACCAGAGACCAAGGTCAAACAGAAATTCGTCTTTAAAATGAGAAAGGGGGGAAAAGGTAGTACTTACACGTGCTTGCCACTACTATGAAAGTCTAAACTGAAACCAAAAATACACAAACACTGAAAGAAGTAATTATGGAAAAGAAAGAGGTTGGGTGAACGATCCACTCAAGCATAAGTGCCTGACAGGGCAGATTAAGCCAAGCAGTTTGACTACTCTCACTGCAGTCTCATTTTACATGGACTTGAACCTGGTCCTCTGGGTTTGGGGGGTGGAAGGTAAGGATCATTTTCACCTTACATGTACCAGCTCCTCGCAGTTGATTTATCCAATTCCAATTCCAGGCCGGTGGGACTGGGGCAACCGGTCTCACTCCAGGAGCCGTAGACTGTTAAAAGGGCAGCTGTGAATTGATATAGTGCTGACCTGTACTGCAGTAGTTTTCACCATAGTCGACTTAAAACAAATGCATTGTTAAACATTTCCATATGAACGCACGAAAGTCGTTGAAAGTCAATGGAAGTGATCCCTGCTTTATAGCTTGGGGTAAAACGGATTCCCTTATCCCACTAAACATTCTCTTCTCTGTAATAAGATATTTTTTGTAGTTTTAATGTGCTTATCCCTCTAAGGGATGTAACCTGAATTATGAATTCATTAGTATATGTATTATTTAAATCATTTAAAGCAGCAGATGACATAACTGTACACAAGCTTGTAATAAAAAATCGTTTTTGGTGTAGATGCTAATACAGTTATCTTTCATTATAATTCTTAGTTCAAATCGGCATTAAGGAAATCAAAAACAAACAAACATGCAGACGAAATACAACAACTGCTAAATTAATTACTGTGGACTGTAAAAGATCACAATGATTTACAGATGACAAGATTGGAGACATTATCCAACTAAAATCAAACATTTCTCATCAAGTCTCTGCTCAAATCAGGGCCACTGCATGCCAAATTAAAGACACAAAAATGCAAATACCATCGTAAGTGCAACTCATAAAACCAGATTTCAAATAGAGCCTTTACACAGACATTTTTATATATATAAAGCCATTTGTAGTTGTGGTATTTTTTGGTGTATGCTGAGAGAGAAAAAAAAACAAAAAAACAAGCCTGCCTACTCATTCAAGGCCACTGACTGTAAACATAAAAGTGCTGCAAAACTGGCATACATTATTTCTGATCCCACAATTAGCTGCAGAGGACGTCTGCATACTGTCTCAGTGACATGCATTTGTAGACCAAAATGGATGTTCACCAATCCCCTATACCGCCTTTCAGGTGACTCATTTGAGCTACTAACTTGATCAGTTAAACGGCAATCACAATTCAGTTTCATAGTTGAGCATTACCTTTTTAGCCTTTGACAAGAAAATGGATTCAGCTGCAACGAGACAGCCAAAAAAAAGAGCCAGGACTCCAAATCAATTCCAGACTATCTACAACTGGAGGTTTGGACAGGGCCTGATCACATTCCATGTTTCAACCTTGACTCCAGCCCTTCTCGGTTTTACGCAGCTCAGAAAATGCGAGCGAGCAATTAGGCTGTACAATGAAGCATGAAAATAGAGTGAGAACCTGGGGATGGCCATTTTTTGATCGCCGGGTGTGCGGTAAGAATAGAAATAACAGATTCCGAATGGCTACAACTATGTTTGCATGTGCACTGCTGGAGAAACTGCAAAAAGAAAACTTCCACAGGGCTTTCATCAAATGTGGAATATGGGTATTGTGTTGGGTGAGCGTGTGCATTTGCGAACATGGTTCCTATCGGGAATTACAGAATGTCTTAAATCCCCTGAGGTAGATGCAACCTGTTTTCTCCAGTTTGACGTCAAGTGCATTCTGCTTGGCACGATGGTGGAAAAGAATGCAGGACAGATGCTCAAAGACTACTAGTTATGAAAGCTCATTAAACAGGCAGGAGGGCAACGAGGCCTCTCTGCTCTACACTCCGTCACTGGAAGGCTAATAGGAACCAGGCAGAGGGAAACCAGTGACACCCGCCCAAACCTCCCTTTCCTTACAGACCACTTCTTTTCCACCAATGGAAAAAATCTTGAGGACTGAAACCATTGCATGTCTTCACTGGAAGCCTACGATGCCGCATAAATACCGTAAAAGGGGTAATAAAAAAGCGCAACCAGAGTAAAGTGGTAATAAAACACCTGCCGTATTCATCTGGACGCAGAGTCTATGAGGAGTTCAGAAGACGCATCGTGTCAGTGGTTATTGAACCATGTGTATCAATGGACAATATAAATCACTGTTAATTAACCTTGATTAGTTGCTTTTTTTTTATTGTGACATTATTGCTCTTTGGTTTTGCTATAAATGAATAGGTGTGGACAAAAATCTCAAAATGACACTATGTTACAGGCCTAACAAGGAAGTGACAAGATACAACAGACAATAGAGTAAGTGGGGCGTAGAAGAGAAAAATCTGCTGTGTTATCCACAGACAGGATGCAGCCATTGAGATCCTCATGAGGGCCAATATGTAGACCCTTTAGACATGCTTTAAAACAGATGGGTGGATGTGCCTGGGATGTCTGGTTCTGAATGTGTCTCCATGTGTGTGATCGAGGTGCTGGCAGCCTGTCTCTGGACATGCTTCCTCCAGCAGACTGGGTAATAAAACTTATCAGAGAGTGGAGTGGGAATGGAAGAGAGGAAACAGGAAGCGTTCCCACATTGTGGACACAATTTTAGACCTGCTCCCTTTTTTTTTTTTTATTATTATTCCTGCCAATTTTTCCATCAATTAGTTCACTTTAAATGGTACTTCAATGTTGTGTTACATGATCCAGCAAAGTTACTTTGTACTACATCGAAATCCGAGTACTCACCTTATACTGATGCACTGGTGAATTCGGCAGAAGGTCTCAAAGATGAACAAGCGGGCATTTTCGATGAAGTCCTCAAGGCAGGCCACGAGGAAAAAGTCATTCACCAGCACCTTTAAAAGATACAAATATTTGCATTAGACACCGTTCATGAAAATGCATTCAATTTAATGTTGATTATGCTACAAAACATGTAAGTTCAAGAAAATGCCTTAAATCACATTGTTTCAAACTTTTTAATGCCACAGAACCCCACATATGATGATTCCTCTGTATTACCCCCTAAATATGAAGGCTTTTTATTTTCATGACATACATTTCAAAATTTGTGGTGTCTGTAAGATTTTGTAAGAGTCTCCTATACTCACCAAGGCTGCATGTATTTGATGAAAAATGCAGTAAAAATTGATTAGTTGAAAATAATCATTTTCTATATTTATGTATTTTTTTTTACATGTAATTTATTCCTGTGGTCACACAGCTGAATTTTCAGCAGCCATTACTCTATGATAAACTCTCTAAGGATTCTTTGATGAACACATTTCAGAAGAACAGCATTTATTTGAAACCATTTTGTTACTTTGGATACGTTTAAAGCATCCTTTTTGAAAAATGAAAATGTAAATGTATTCAGTTAGTGCATGTTAAATGTATTCAGTTAGTGCATTTGTTGTGAAAAGTATAAATAGTATAAATACTATTTGTAAAATATAAAGGAAGCATCTTTCTACGTTTTGATGTAAAAAGAAAATCTGAAAGTTTTATGTAATTTTTCAGGTGTTAGCAATAAATGCACTTATTGTCACATGTTTTAGGAGCAGTGGGAACGACCAACCATTGCTGGAAGACAGAAAAGTGCGGCTAAGCTGGACAAGGAGCAGAACAGGAAGTTTATATAAACTCAGAAGTGAAATGAAAACACTTCCACTTCATCCTGAGGTCTCTGTAATAGCACCTGGTTGGGGAATAAGGGTATGGGGGGAAAAAGCCAAAAGCAAGACAAATTAAAATATAATTTTGGAAATGAATTCATAGCTGCAAGTTAAAGCAAGAGAGGCCTACAGGCAGCTAACACAAATGACAGTGTTTAATGCTATCCTCATAGGAGAAAACCATTATCTGGAAACACAGAAAATAGAAAAAAAGATTTTGGGGTCATTCTCAGCACTCTAAACTAACCGCAGATCTCGAAATTCCACATTCCTCACATGAAACGAGGCAGGAACAGAGCCAGCCACCAAATTCACCGCTATGGCTGTGACTTATCACCATTTGTCTTGCCCGTTGCCGCAGGGTCCACCGGGCTACACGGTGGAACCAATTTACAGTGCCACTACTTTCTAAAGTCTCAACTATCATCTTCTATCAATCTCAGACACTTAAAGCAGCTGAGTTCTGATCACCACATATTAAACCCCCACATCCTGCAGAGACCTGGTGTGCTTTACCTTGCAGTCAAAATGCAAATAGTCAGTGCATTCCACACCGCTGAAGACATTTGTGAGCCCCTGCTGTCCCCTCATTGTTCACATGCAGTCCCCCGTCCCGTGTCTTCATGTGCACGTCTGCACCGACAGCCCCCACTTTTTTTGCTTAGGCTTTGAGAACTGCTATGGTAGGTTTGTGGTTCTGCTTGAAGTTGAAGAAATCCCAACTACACGGCCAACATCAGCCAACACACATTTCATCATTGACAATGTCTTATCTTACGCTGATAACGGTTTAGTTAAGTGCTATAATTACTGTTGAGGTTTTTCTGTAAGAGGGAAGAGAAAAAGGCTACGAAGATTTACAAAGAAGCACAAACTGTTTTTTTTTTTTTTTTTACATTTCAGCTTAACTTACTGGAATCTTAAAGAGCAGCTTTTTTTCAGACTTCAAACAGATTGAAAAGAGAGTTATATAGGCTTGGATCTATGTTTTCTGCATAGACATAGACATCATGAGCCCAAACCATTGAGCCCCTCACCACTGAGATAGATCAACTGAAGAAGATAAAATTACAAAAGCTTACTGGATAAGCAAGGTAATCACAAGGTGCAAAGTAAGCTATGTGATGATCCACAGCTTGAAGAAACTCCAGAACACTTATGGGGTCAATCTCTACAGATCCAGGACCATGTCCAGTTGGACTGATTCACAAGACTGCAGAATCTCTGGAGCCATGGGTGCTGATGATATGCTAAAGAATTGCTTGTAAACAACGGATACTGTAATTTTAGGTTGTTTTAGACATCTAGTTTGGGGTCAGTACGATATAAAAAAACAATTTAATTGATTAAAAGTGACAGGTTAAGACTCCTATAATGTTACACAATATTTCCACTTCAAATAAATGCTGTTATGTTGAACTGTCTGAAATCAAAAATCATGAAAAATATGTATCACAGTTTCCACAAAAATATTAAGCATTAGCTGTTTATTAACACAGATAATAAGAAATGTTTCTTGAGCATCAAATAATTTTGTGAAACTAAAGACTTGACTATGCTGAAGAATCAGATTCACACTGTATGTTTGAACAAATATTTTTTTTTGGGGGGGGGGGGGGATATATGAATTTTAGTAAGGTAGTGTGTGAAAAAAGCATGCATATAGCAGATGAAGTTTCTTTTAGTACGAGCAAAAAATGGTTGAGTGTAGACAGTTTGATGACCCACGAGGCTTCGGCAGTCGGCAGGGGGGGGGGGGGGGAAATATTATGAATTTTTGTAAGGTAGTGTGTGAAAAAAGCATGCATATAGCAGATGAAGTTTCTTTTAGTACGAGCAAAAAATGGTTGAGTGTAGACAGTTTGATGACCCACGAGGCTTCGGCAGTCTAACAGGAAAAGCCTTGGAGTGTTGTAGACGGGCAACTCAGAAATTATATATTTTTTTGTGTTCCTGCAGCTCAAGTGGTAGAGCATTGTGTTAGCAAGCGCAAGGTTGGGGGTTCGAATCCCAGGGAACACATGTTAGGAAAAATTGTTAGCCTGAATGCAATGTAAGTCGCTTTGGATAAGCGTCTGCTAAATGCATAAATTTATTTAAAGTCGAGCAACCACTCAATCAGACTGAATTTGCGAGCATTTAAAGCTGACATAAATCTGAGTCTAGCCAGTTATGCTCACATGCCACATAATTAACCTTTTTTTTTTGCAGCTTGTGATCTTGATAATGCCTAAGGCTTTCATAATCAGGGTCAGGACTAATTAATGACCATTTACGCAGTGTCTGGGCTGAGCTCTCATTGTAGGACATGCCTGGTTCTGGAGGTCAGGTAGCCGGAGGGTTCTCACGAAATCTGACAGATGCAGGTGTGCTAATTACTGCTAGTCTTACAAAGCCTGGCCTCTGAGCATGCAAAGTGTAATAGAGATCCCCCAAATGACTCGATGAGTTGGAGCTTCAGAGACCCCCCCCCCCAAAAAAAATGACTCCTGGAGATTTGGACCTCGCTTTACTCTCTGCTTCTTGACGATAAACGACTGGAATGAAAAACAGCTGGTCTGATCAAATGGGCACTCTCACAGAAGTAAATGTTTATAAATCATGTCAGCATTTTAGGAAGGTTCCCATTTCAAGTTGGGTTATTCCATTCTCCTATAAAAAGCCTGCTCTTTAACATATGAGGTGCTTGTTGCTAAACAAAACTGAACTGTTTTATTTTAGGCAACGGCACACAATGGGCAGTGTAACTAGTCTTTGAATTCATAATTCAGAGAGCAGGAATGATCTTCGACATAAGTGCACACTAGGCTACAGGCACTCAAGCTAATTATGCTTGGGATGAATCTTTGTAATGTAATGTGTTTACTGCAACCAAGAACGCGGCTGAAGGCCACTTCTGGCTTTTATCACACTGAGACTTTCTTATTCAAAGTAAAATACTTCTTGCCATTTAAGATTTGGCACGTTTGCGGGGCATCTTACCAAATGCATTTAGGTGCATTTAGAAATGTAATGTTTTCCATGGCCAGAATGGCGAACAAATCTCGGTGCTGTGCCAACGATGTCTTCAATGGCATGGTAGCAAAAGTTTTGCACTATTCCTACACTATGGTAATGATAAAACCAATGTATTGCAAAGAGAAAAACATCCTCTCTTACTAAAGCCCTTAAAAAAAAAAAAAAGTACAGTACATTCACAAATTTGGGCTTTTGTACCAGCAGCCTAAAATCTTTCAGAACAATGGCTTTCAATTCCAGTCCTCGCGACCCCCTGCTCGGCATATTTTGTATATCTGTTAACACACCTGATTCAGATAATCAGCTCGTTAGAAGTGCACTCCATGCATGAACTGTGTTCCCATTGACATGGTCTCTACACAGTGTCCATTGCTTCCTACTCTCTGAGCTCATTCACCAATTTGCACAAAATTTTAATTCATGACTCACAGACTTCAGTGCACTTTGAATGGAACATACATGTTCGCTTCGAACTGGAATCATGGCGGAATATCCTGTGCTTTCCATTTCGCAGGGCACTTACATTCGAACAGAACAAATGTCTGAAGCCATAAGAGAAACAAAATGTGCAGAGCAGGGGGTCGCGAGGACTGGAATTGAGAACCGCTGTTTTAGAACTCAAAATAATGTTAGAAAGGAGAAATCGTGAAGAATATGTTGAGGGTAGACTGAAGCTTTTACGTAGGGCTGGAGTGATATTTACAATGACATTTTTCATTTTTTGAGGGGAGTCTTGTTTTTGGTGCTGTTTTTCCACTATAAGTCAGTAGTTTAACTGTAAAAACAGAAAGAATGATACAGCAGTGCAAGGGTGAAAACTGATGAAGTGACCATTATAAAAGGCCATTTATAAAGGAGAACAAAAATACATATCACTGGCTTGTCTGTACCACAAAAGCTCTTTCCAGTGCGTGTGTCCGCCTCTGCTCACCAAAAGCACTTCTTGTTAACCATCCCACTGATCTGACAATTACCAGCTATCATAAAAACATGACAAATGGTGAGTCAGAGGCTCTTTCAGGGGCCCACTTCCACAGCTGCCCATGACACCATGGCATGCAGAGACCGCTGTGCTTTAAGACCCCTTTCAGGGCCTGAAACAGAAGGGTAGGATGTTTTTGTGGCTGCAGAAAAGTGACACACAGCATCACTAATGACTATCACCAGTTCTAGGAAAGTTCAGAGGTCACCTCTGACCAATCAGAGGTCGGAGATTGTGTGATGACATCACATCTCATCATCAGGGAAACTGAGGCATAATCTGCATAAATTACAAAGCTAAAGGCTTTTTGTGGCCAGACAAGTAGTGAAGGATGAGCTTAACGTCTAAGGAGAAGGATAGTCTCTTCAAATGCTTTCGCTAATGGAACCTGTTGTGAAATGTTATGAATCTTAGGTTATGTATCGTGTGCTTTTGGAAAAATAGGAACATGACAGAAGATACGATCAATCTACAAAGTCCTTATAAAGAGGATGGTGTGCCATGCTTTTAAGGACATGCTGAGAAACAAGCTAATAAAAAGGAAACAGGAAAAGACAGCTGGAACTTACCGCCTCACACTCTCTCAGCTTCTTCTGAGCACTATCAAAGTCAAAGTTCACATACAAACACTCCACAAACTCTGTGATGGGATCTTTGTAGGTGTACGACTCCTATAAAGAAGATAATAAAAGAAAAAAAGTATGCATTTTAAGGGGAAAGCACAAATGAAAACTGCTTTTCACCTGCCATGCTGGTTCTTAAACTGGTGCATTTCTCTTTGTAAATCTTCTCGATGACATGCATGTCAGTGTTTTATTAACTACTAAAATTTCACATTAAAAGCAGAACTAATATCAGCTATTCAAGCAAAAAATTACTGCTGTTTTCATCTTGTGGTTACAAACGTGGCTGTCGCCAAGCTGTTTTGCGTTTGCATTTTCTTAGTTGGCACTAGCTGACAGTCAATTTGCCTACAGAAATAATGAGAATGATTTTAATAGTAAAACGGTCCTTAAGTAGACTTGGAAAACAGTGCACAAGTTATATGGATTACTTTTATGGCTTTTTATTTTTTATTATTATTATTATTATTATTTTACTTGACATCAGTTTTGTTTTGATTTTTAAGATTTTTATTTAAATATTTTCATTTACTTATTTGTTTTTTTTTTTGTTTTGTTTTTTTTGCAATTTCAAGCAAAAATGCTCAATGGAAACACCAAGAAGTGAATGACTAATTTGACTCTAAATTTGTGTCTAGGAATAATTTTGGTCTGAAAAGAACAAATAATTGATTAACCTATTAGATTTAATAAGAGTCTTAGTAGCTTCCCCTGTGGGTACCACTTTATTCATTTGATTCAAATGTTAGAAAGTGTCAATTACATTTTTAGTTTTGACAAACAGACTGAACAACTCACCTTTTCTGTTTATTTAAAATAACAGCTTTTACATTCTACAAAATATTTTCTGTGTTGCATAATAGAAAGAAAATCTTAGTTTCAATTTCCAACAATATAAAGGTGAGCAGATCATCAAGAGAACTTTAATTTTTAGTTCAACTAACATTTTAACAACCTGGCTGTATATAATAATGAGCAAAAACCTGTCTAATGTGCCATGTCTGCAAAGAACCAAAAGCTGAAAGACTTGGTACATTCCCTTTTGCAGAGGAAGTTATGGGATGAGCCTGATTTGGATATTTGATAGTCTCTGGGTCTTCCCTAGATCTAAATACCATGGATGCTTAAGTAACCATGAGAGAGGAAATGGTGAGCACCTCAGGACACATGTTTAAGTGATTATGCAAAGGCTGCAGGGACACGCTTATTTGGATTTCAGTGTCATTGATCGCTGAAGAAGCTACTGTTGTTGGACACGGAGACATAGGAACTCTACAATCAGACTGTCCAGCGCCATTCATCAAATCTAATGGGTTCAAGACTCACACGGCCTGAGGAGGCACATAGATAAACAGAGCTTTTATTTTCAGGCCAATACACTTTTTCATTCATTTTTACAGAAGCAGTGAGGTATAAAATTCCCTGCAATGACAATAGAAAAACAATTGTTTTTAAATATTTGGCACACGTTTCATTGTGTTCGTAAAATTAATAAAAATTTAATAATTAAAGACTATATATAATAAAATAATAAAAGAGAAATTAATGTAACAAATAATATAATAAAAATGTGAATTCATTTATTCAAAAATATGAATTAATTGTATTTATCTAGTATAAACATTTAAGTGTTTCAAAAATGAAAAAGTAATATATTTACATACATATGTATGGGAACTCTCCATTTACTGTTTGCAAAATTAATTAAAAATAATTGGAAAAATTACTTGTATATAGGAACAAAATAATGTAACAAATAATACAGTGAATTAATCATTAACTCAAACGCAAATAGTTTTTAAATCAACTAGTATAAACATTTTATAAAATTAAACATAATATATAATGTTTACGCAATTACACATTTATGATATTTGTATTTTTAATTCAATATATATCCTTTTTAATGATGCATCACTACTAATATCTATCTATCTATCTATCTATCTATCTATCTATCTATCTATATATAAATAAATAAAACAAAAAGAACAGAAATTGACTGCAGGACAAAGCAAAACATAAATGAAGAACCAAGTCCTGCCTAATACCTGCTGGATGACTTTCACCAGATCCTTTAGCACCTGCCTACGCTTGCGGACGTCCTTGTTAGTGATGATGGCTGTGGTCAGGTAGCGCAGTATGTGTGGGCACATGGTCTGAATAGCATTGAGGTATCTGTAAACAGAAAAATAAACAACGGTCACATGCTTGAAGGACAGCTATGATCTCTACATGAAAACACAAAACTACAACATGTAATTTGTCGAGGTTGGACATCGTTTTCCAGCGAGTTCTCATATAGTGAACTTGCAGATTCTCATTAAACACATGAACAAGAAAGCATATCTGTTCACTGGTCCCACTGTGGAGGGAAGGAAAAAGGAAAAGCCCCTTTCTAGACATGGATCACCAGCTTCAGGCCTGCAGAGCAGTGAAACACTATACACCATGGACTTGTTTTTCAGCCACAGGTCATCTAGCTGTGGGCTTCTCCAAGAATGAAAGCTACATATCACTACTATTACAACCCAAGACAAAGTTCCCCCTACTGACTAAAGACACATGCAAGAGCTTTCTTATATGGACAAAACCAAAAAATTATAAAAGCACACATACAACAGATACCTTGTCATAGGGCTGAGAGCTCCTGTGTCTCAACATTACTTAAATTAGGAAGATGGCCTCCGCGCCTGTGTTATCTGTACGAACATCTTTGAGCCCCCACCCACCCCCTTCATTAAATTTATTTTCAAGGAATAAGGGGCGCTGCTCAACCTTGGCCAGGCCCTAAAGCTCCTTTATGGATCAGCACAGAGAAACGCATGTCCTTTGGAGGTCCTGCCGGATGGTTTAAATAGCCAAAACAATTAAAGGGACAAGGGGGCCTGTGGCACTTGTGATGTTGAAGCTAAAAACAGCAGCGGGCTTTGGCGGCGTGTGATCCCAGTTGGCGCAGCCTTCGGTCTCTCCTCCCTTTGTAGTTGTCTGACTTCATGGCAAACCACAACACTTCATGCTGTGCTCCTGATTAACTTACACCTACTCGTTCTCCCAGGGAGGCTCCGATGGCCAGACTGCTCACATGAGTCATGATGCCATATCTGGGCTTCGAACAGGGGGAAAAAAACATTATCTAACCAAGCCCGACAGCTACGACCAAAGCCATGATACGGCTTAATCAGTTGCTAAATGACTTCGCAAGGAAGAGGGCAAAACAGGAAGTAGTAGTCACTACTTGCGGAGCTCGTTATTTAAGTTAAGATTGTAATAATGGATCAAGGTCTTGATTGTGCAGTTGACCCGAGTTTGAGTCCGGTCCGCGTCATGTCTCACCTCTCTCTCTCTCTCTAAGTGTTCTTTCCTGTAGTTCCTGTAGAGCAGTTTAAATAAGGAATGCTACAAAGTAAGTGTCAACTAGAAAGAAGTAAAAAGTAGAATGTTCTCCTTCCTCTGAAAATTGTATTACTACAATTCTGACCTAATTATTTTCACAATAACATGATTACTCTATTTCAAGTAAAAATTAAATTAAATTTAAAATAAGCGATTTTAAATGCTTTAAAAAATAGTGAATTTATTCATTGTATGATTGTTCAATACAATAAATTAAACTTATGTAAGTGAAAACATTTACAATTTGCAACAATTTGAATGGTTGCGTGTGTAGCTATCTTTTTAAAATTTGTTTTACTCTAAACATACATTAAAAGACTTGATCTAATTAAGCCTTGGTGAGCATAAAGTAAAAACTTTAATATTGTGAAATATTACAATTTAAAAAATACTTTTTTGAAAGATGTGATGACAAAGCCGAATTTTCAGCGGCCATTACTCCATTCTTCAGAGTAACAAGAGCTTTCAGAAATCATAATAATATGCTGATTTGGAAGAAAGATTGAAGTTGAAAAAGATTATTCTTTTATGGAAACAATTAATATGGGACTCATTGAATAGAAATTTCAAAAGAACGGCATTTATTCGAAACCGAAAGGTTAAATGTAAAATTAGTTTTATAATTGATTAGTCATTGCAGCCCTAATTTGGTGGCTAAGAGACCAGGGAGAGAAAAAGGTAGCAATGAAGCAAAGAAAGGAACGGTGGTGCGGTTCCAATTTCATGATGCATCTGGAGGGAGGAGGGGAATTAGAGGTAAATCAAGTGAAATTCTGAATCCACTCTGCGCTGGTCGGGATAGTGTTTCGGCGGCATTAGCTTTCCTGTTTGCACCTACATCATAGGTCATCTTGTGACAATATTCTTTCTCGAACTGCCCTTGGACTTGGTTGGAGCATATTATATGATAGCCTATCTTTGGTATCGTTTTTCCTGCACAAAAAAAGAAAAAAAAGAAATTGGTTTCTGTTTTGGCCAAATGCTCGACGGCGCAACTACATCATGTACGATCTTCAGGCCGATAGCACTGGATCTTACCTTATCCTGAAAGACGGCCAAACAACTATGAAATGAACCTGAATGCCACAAGCTGATGTCAGCTTAATTGTCAACAAAACTTCAAGAATAACAAAAAGGACAAGAACAGAAAACAAAAGGTCTTTTCACAGGGCCTAAAACAGACCATGTTGCTGTTTTCCAACTAAAACAAGACAATCAATGTATCTATCCTCCAAGAACGCAATACTGTTGTGGTGTACAAAACGCAGTGTATCTAATGCAGTAAATTACACACAGATTCAGATTTATGGGGTCTAATTGCTCTTCATGACCACAGCTCTGCAAATAAAAGCTGAAGGCAGAAGAGGTGAGAGAACAACACAGAACTAAAAGTGAAAAGAATGCTGCCAGCATTGAAAGACTTCTGATCTGACGAGCCCAACCGCAAATTAGAAGTACCTTTTTGGAGCGGTTTTAATGAACATTTTTTAATTTTATTTTATAATGAGCACCTATGCCCAAAGCCATGGTCTTAAAAACAGGTCAAACATTCAAAATAGGTTCCCAGCCACAGGTCATTGGCCTTAAAACAGCACACTGCATTCTTGAACGGAAGGAAAAAGCCAAACCAAAATATAGTTTTCCAGCTAGCGACAGCACAATAGGACAACTCAATCGGTCTTTTTACCCACTATGGTCAGGTACTAATGACTAATTATTAGACTGGTCACCCTTAATCATCTGTGCTGGTAGAAGCTAGTCAAAAACAACATTTTAAGGCGGGTGTACAAGTTGCGTGTTTTACTTCGTGTGATTACTTCGGAAATCGACAGGTAGTAAAATTGTGTCACCTCGTCCGTACGATTTTCAGTCGTACGGAGAGCCATAACTCTTGTAACATGGTCATACGATCTTCCGACCATCAGATTTCGCACAGTGTATGCCCGCCTTGAGATACAGATAAGTTTATTTTGTCTTCGTACAGTGTATGCATTAGGCTCCACAACAGTGCACAACAGTGAACTGTTGTACAACAGCGAAAAGCATGGCCTTAAAATAGATGGATTGTAGAAACATTTAGTAGATCAAGATTCCAACATTACGCACCTGGTGGAAACCTACTTAAAAAAATACAATAAAATAAAAAGAAATCTAGTAGACCCTTAAAGCTCCTTTGCACTATGGTGCACACTACACCACTGAACCTTGTAGCCCTTAAATGTGTTAAGTCCTTTACAAGCAACAAAAAGCCCCAGATTACAGCCAATTTATAGCAAGTAGCTGGGGCAGAGACTAATTACCCACTTGTGAGAAATTCTAACAACATTTTTTTTTTTTATACTGGTAGTAGTATATGTAACATATAAATACAAGTTTTTATTAAATATTCAAAACAATGTTTTATTTTCTTTTATTTCGAATGTATATTTTAATATTAATTTATTTCTAATTTTAAATTAATTTTATATATATATATATATATATATATATATATATATATATATATATATATATATATATATATATGTGCCAATAAATGTATTGAATTACTACATATTTTATATTTAAAATCATTTGTAACATGTATATCTATATCTCTATATATCTATATCTCTATCCATCTATCCATCTATCTATCTATATATATATATATATATATATATATATATATATATATATATATACACACACACACACACACACACACACACACACACACACAGACTTGTCCAGGCTCAACTACATCGCTTAAAGAGGCTTAAAACATTGAACACGTGACTTAAGCAGCCCATTTGCTATTGTCAGCATTTGTCCGAGCTGCTAGGCTCATTTTCAAGCTGACCGCTGGGGTCGTGGGCCTGTGAGCGGCTGGCTGGTGAGCCCAGCATCAGCAGTTTTGTTTGTGGACTGTGGCGGGCTTTCCAACCTGGACTCGTGCTCTCTTCCTACCTCATCCCTTTTTTTATTAGAGTCAAACCAAAGCAAAACCAAATCCCAGATGGAAAACGAGCAGCTGCAGAAGGTGCTTACTGTGGCTGGTAGAGGAAAAGCTCGATGATGTTGTCTCTTCCTTTGGGGTGGTTGAAGAACACAAAGAGAGACCAGTGGATCAGCCAAGTCCTTTGCTGGAGAGACTGAAGAGGAGAACTTACTGTCTATAGAGAAAAAAAAAAAATGAGGTGTTAAAAATAATTGAAAAGGTATAGTTCAACCCCAAATTAAAATAGTCATTTACTAAGCCTCATGTTGTTCCAAATATATGAGTTTATTTTTCCATGGAAAACAAAAATATATTTTTGAAATGAATGTGCTGGTCATTCAATTAAATTACAAATAATTAGGAACTGAGAAAAAGAACCACTGAAGCACCATAAAATACTCCACTTGGCTCATGTGCTGTTTTGAATTCATAAGATAGCTTTATGCAAAAAAAAAACAAAAAAACCTGCTCACCAAGGCTGCATTTATTTGATCAAATATGCAGTAAGAACAGTAATACTCCGAAATGTTATTGCAATTTAAAATAGCTGTTGTCCATTGAATATATTATAAAATTTGAATTTTCAGCAGCCATAACTCCAATAGTGCTGCTTCATATTTTTGTGAAAACTATGACAGTTTTCTCAATGAATTTTTTTTCTTCAAAGATTCTTTCATGAACAGATATTTCAACAGCATTTATTTCAAATTGAGATCTTTTGTAACAATTTAAATTTAAGTTTACGGTGTACTTGTTAAATAAAGTATTAATTTTCCACAAAAATAAATGATTTGGAATATCATGATAGCAAGTTAAAAAAGAATGAAATGTTTTTGGGTGAACTATCCCTTTTAAACGTGGCTTCCCTTGATCGTGACTTGATCATAATAAGACCTCAAAACTTCTGACTCTGAAAAAAACAACAATTGGCTTCCGCTGCCTTCCAGACTCACTACAAATCAAAAGTTCAGAATAGAAATTTACAATCTCCAAAGACTTAAATTTTTTATTTACTCATACTTCTCCCCAGGCCAAACCCTTCTTTCCCAGCTCAATTCCTCCAATTAAAAATCAAGCTGCACCGACATAACACAGCAATTAAGGTTTTGCTTGACTTGTGAGTTGCGGTGAGAAGGAATCGAGGAGGTGGAGGAGAGGAGGGGATGAACGACAACAGAAGCAGAGCTGTGCTGAAATGCAAGGCGGTCAATATTATGGCCTATGTAAGGGAATCTGAGTGTGGTATTGAATTCTGAGTGGCGGGGCATTACATTGTTATCGATAGTCTCCCTCAGGCGGGTGAGGTCCTCCATGGCAGCTTCCCAGTTCTGCATCAGGATCTCTGAGGCCAGCTTGCCCCACAAAGAGTTCAGCGCATTTCTGTCTGTTGAGGGGACCTGCACAAACATAGAAAAATACATCGGACCACTATAAACAAAGGTAGACAACAAATCAACTCACTATAATAATACACTGAATACTTTCTGAATACTGCATTTCTGACATCTACCATTCCCCACAGCTGAAAGTTAAGCTTTCTTGGCAATGCTGCTCACCAGAGGAACTATTTATTTACAGTGGATAAACGGATTAAATTATGTCATCTTCGGGAATTGGGCTTGCAAGGGAAAAAGAAATGGATTCTGAAAGGCTCTTTAGCTTTTTATTAAACTTAATTTGATGAATTTTTGTGATAGTCATTGCTGTCGTTTTGCATTTCACTTTAGTAAGAAAGCACATCTATATCACGTGACCCCAATAAATTAATAATTTGTTTTAGTGTCAGAAATTAACAAAAATGTATATCTTTTTACACTGATGGTTTATAATGATTAGACAAATCTAGTTAATGGGTCTATGTTTTATATATATTTTTTTAATTCAGAAAAGATGTTTTTGAGGTGAGTAGGTTGAAGAGGTCCTCAGACAAGAGCCAAAGGCTAAAGGCCAACTTGTCTATGCTAATGCTGGGAAATAATTACTCAAGTTAAACAAGTGCTCTTTAACTAGCAAGGGGTCAAGTGCTATCTCGAGGATAAGGAGGGTCATGTTAACAGATGAAAGTGGCTTCAAATCACTGAAACATTAACAGGAATGTATCTTTATGAAATACAGAAGCAGACATTAATTAAAGTCTAAAAATACATGTTATATCTACACAGATACATTTTTTCTGATATCTACATCATCGAACACAAATGGGGTTAGACAAGCTCTCCAAAGTTCACGTGAACTTGCGGTGAGCTTAGTGCATTGTCTTTAATGATGTGTGCTGCTACTGCTGCAGCCTCTGTTACTGGCCCTAACACATGTCTGCAAGCTTTGATCAGCACAGAGATGTGGACAGGGCTGGAGTGCTGGGATGCTAATCAAAACTTCTGTTCGTAGAGGAGTGGGAGAATGAGGTCCAGACATTAGGTAAAGAAATTCATCGAATCAAATCAAAGAACAAACTAATCACAAAAACTGGATGAGGATAGATAGCGGTGTTTACCATTTGAGTAGGTCTTTGCTGGACAAATAAAGGCATTTAATTTTTCATGAGGCTATACCTTCTACCTTGAATAAAACTTTTTGACAGCAGAAGCAGATAACATATATCTTGTTAAGCAGAAACAGGCCCTTAAAAATAATGTTTAAATAACTTGGTTAACTAGCAATTGTGATAATCTCCTGAACATTTGGCGCAAAAGAAAAACATCCTGCTGAATCGAGTTATGAAACCCCTGAAATATACTCATTTAGCTTCTTACATGGAAACATGTCTATCTCTGCAGAGACAATCAGCTTCAAAGGAACTTAATCAGTTTTAAATTATGACCAAAAAGACAACAAACAAACAAAGTGAGGATAATGTGTTGCAGATTAGCGAGCTGAATACATAGAAGTATCTATGTGTGTTTCATGAATAAAAGGGGGAGGAGCTATAGCCAGAGGCTAGTCAGTGATTATGACCTGTGACAAACATAGCGGCACACAGACGACCAGGAAGTCAGGCTCTGAATGTTATAAGGAGCTATGCATACACTGAAATCTGACTGAACGAGCATATCCCTCTTCATGCACATTAATCATTAAATATGGATGGGAAGAAACACTGGATATTTTGTGACAAATCTCTCAAGTTCCACAAGGAAAACTAGAAATAGGATGCCATCTACAAAGCATCATGGAAATCTGAACAATACAAGAGTATACAATAACAAAAAGTAAAATACAAATAAAATACAGTGTGCTTGTATTTGCAGTGCAGCAAAGCAAAAGTATATAATAACAACAACAACAAATAAATACATTTACAGTATGTACACAAATGGAAATCAGGAAGATACAAGGGTCTACAATAAAGTATCAAAATACAGTTAGTTTGTAATAACAAAATAATTAGTATATAATAATAATAGTTTTTGTATATAATAATGATATATTATAAATAAATGAATAAATATATCACTAAAAGATAGTCCAGTACATTTATGGTGGGTTAAAATATACTTCTGAGATTTCCATACTGACACTTAGTAGCATGGAACAGTTTAAAAAATCCATACAGTACAGATCCAATCACCCATCCACTTGCAACAGTAGAGCACTTTGATCAAAATTCCCAAATTGGATGCGTCTAAATAACAGTCAAACCCCAAAAACTCCCAGAGATCAGCTCGGAGGGACAGATGGGGAAAAAGCCATCCTCTCTGCCAATATAAAGGTCAATGTTTCATTTCTAAAAGTGTTTGTTTTGTTTTTTTTTCCTGGAAGTCCCTGCCTGCTACATTTGGCGACACTCCATGTCATTATGGCAGCTTTCTGTACACTGACTGGCTTTCAGCAGCGGCCATGCAAGAATAGTTTCAATACCTGGGTTTTTCCACAAGTTACCTTTGAGTTTCCACTGCCTTCCGAAATGGGCATATTTTCAATGACTGACCAGCAACAATAAATTGTCTGTTCTGGGGATCCGACGGGACACTTAATCTTTATTCTCAACATCCAATCCCTGCATTAACAGATGATATGAATAAGTTGATCTTTTCGCACCGGGCCCTCACCGTAACAGGACCTCGGGTCTGGATTTTGCAAGCCTGGCTTCCTTCGTTAAATGGCTGTGTTTCCCACGTTAGAGGGGTTCTAGAGCCTGACATCTCCCATGCTAGGAGCCGACTGAGGAGATGAGAGGTCCGGCTTGAACAGGGGTGGACAAAGAAAGTAAAAAAGGTATTCAGTGAGAAAGCTCAACTAAATCCATTTTTACATCAAGGATATTCCAAGTATCTCTCCACTGTTGATGAAAACAAAAGGTATTGAGTTTCAAAGCATTTCATCTGGAATTTTAAAGGAGAAGATAACAATGAATGCTTAAAAACATACACAGGGAGAGAATTTCTAGAAGCTGTTTTTGTTATATTTAGATTAAGCAATGATGGCATAAACAAGGTTGGTTGCTGTGAACGGTCTAATCTACACAAAAGCACTTGATGTGATCGCAATATCAATGATGTGGTTTTCCTATGATGAGTAGAGCAGAATTTCTTTAAAAAATACAAATAAACAAAAAAACTTACAGAAAAACCCTTAGACTTTTTTTGTTTTTTGAAGGAAAAAACATTATTTAGCAGGGATGCAAATTCTTACCCAACCCCAAATATTGTTTCAGTGTCTTTGTGAAAGTCAAGTTCCATACAGTGAAAGTCAATGGGCTCCAGTGTTATTTTGAACTACTAACAACTAACTACTAACAATTTATACATGTTGATTTACATATCTGAATGAAAAAAACATGAATTCCTTAAGATTGCAATCTATGTTTATTGCTCTTAAAATTACAAAATAAAAGACTAAGAATGCATTTCTTGGCTCTTGTATAGAGATAGCATTCAATAAAACCTTGAAGCCTTGAAAACACGCTTACTGAACACATAGGGCCTAGCTTACTGAAAAAAAGTTCTTCTTTCAGATGAAAATAACAACAACTTGATGTCTAGCATTAAATAAAAAGGTCACCCAAAATACTAATACTAATACAAAGAATACAGTAGCCAATGTAAACTTGAGGGCTTTAAGCTAATACAGAGAGTGCTTTTCCAAAAAAATTAATAAATAAAAATTTACAGTCGGAGCCAGCAGCCTGTCATGGAGAAAAAAAAATCTCAGAATGCTCCACGTGAAACTTGAGAGAGAGAGAGAGAGAGAGAGAGAGAGAGAGAGAGAGAGAGAGAGAGAGCGCGAGCAAGCGCTCGTGTAGTTTGAAGACTGTGAGTGCGCGAGCGCACGTGAAACTTTGGTGTTTCGCCTTTTTTCTATCATGTTTAATGATTTTGATTAATATGCACGAGGGAGAGAGAGAGCAAGAAACGCTTGTGTTGTTTGAAGACTGTTAGTGCGCGCGCAGCCGGGGCTCTCTCGTACGCGTCCTGTCAGGCGCAGATCAAATAAGGATTTGACAGCCGGCAAAAAAAAAAAAAAAAAGATCAATGCAGAAAAACCCCTGGATTGGTTATATAACGTTGGACAGAATGTTGATCCGGCCATCGCATATATTCAGCGCACATAACGTAAACGTTTTGCAAACGTTTTTTAGAGAAATAAAAACAGGTCGACGAATCGATGCGCATATTTTTCGTTGACGTATTTTTTGCGTCGACATCATCGATGACCTCGACGCGTTGTCCCAGCCCTAGTTCCTGTTCGTGACCGGTTTATAAAAATGACTAAATTCACACACTTTTAGGATGTTTTTGGGACTCAAATTTTGAAAGTATTTTTTTCTGAATTAGCGGTCCAACAGTTTAAGACTTTATAAAGCCGTGATAAGACTTTTTAATACTTTTTAAGGGTCTTAATTTTCCCAAAATTGATTTATCTCCTTTTAATACTTTTCAAGACCCCGCGGATACCATGAAAAAGCGTGACTGATGCTGCAAATCATTTGCAAATGGAAACATGTTGCAAATCAAAACAACAGTCTTCATCACACCTCTGAAATGCATTCCATATATAATAAAATATTTATTTTCGGTCACTTGTTGCCACAGCATCACTTAGCAAATGCCTGGCCTTTTTTTAACAACAATGTAGACTGAGTGAATCATACGTGAGAGCAGGTCTGAAGAAACAGGAGAGCATTCCGTGTGAGAAAGCAGGCTATGTGGTTACGTGAGAAACACTCGCCGGCAAGGGAGTCCGATAACTTAGCCAGACATGGAGCCTCTTAAAACACTCTTGGCCCAGGGCAGCGTTGACAATGGGCACCTCTCTTTAAGATACTGGACTACCTCCACATACTGCGGCCAGAGAGAAAGGAGCAGGTCAATTTGTTCATTCCCAGCCGTCTTTTGCCCTCCGCCCCACTAGCTAGACAGCACTGCGCTGGGCCCTGAGCATCCAGATGCTTTTCCCCATAAGTTCATCTTTCACTCATTTCTACAGGCAGTGGGAGAGAAGCCACAAACACCAGAGCCCCAGCAATAAGCCCTTTGTTTATAGAGGAAATAAGGAGTATGCACATGTAACATGGATACTGCCAGTACTCTCAGTGAACTGCAATTATCTTCCCCCACAAACCTACTTTGGTATTATCTGATTCCAAAAGTATTCCACTGGTGAAAATTATTTAATCCAAGGTCCTCGGTGCATCACAGCCTGGATCTTTATCCAGACAACAACATTAAAAAAGGTAAATTGGTCGTCATCCTTATGCAGGGAGCTTGTGGGTGTTTATGTGTGTGTTCTAGGCTAGGTGCACACCGAAAGACAATTCTACGTTCAAATCAAATCAGATATTTTGGTAAGGTTGTTCACTTAGCCTTTTAAATGTAACCAATATCAGACAAGGGGATCATCAGGCGACAACCAGCATGTACAAAAATAATCCTATCCTGGAATGTTTAACATTGAAAAATTCAACTCAAATTTGTAATTTAATTCCATTCCAACAATTCAACAGTCAGCAATTAATGATACAAAATTTATGAAAAATGAACAAGAAAAAAAAAAACACTCATATGTTATTCTTAAAAATTCTAATAAATGTTTTGAAAAGCTTTTCTTTCTTTTTTTTTTTACTTAAAATCTTCCTAATATACATGCAGAAAAATATAATAAATGCACACAAAATTAATACATCCACATAAGCCTATATTATGACTATTATTAACAATAATCAAAAATAGTATAAAATTATTAATATTATAAAAAAAAAATGGTTGATAACAATAAATTATATAGAATAGATATTTCTAAATATCTATTAAAATAACTTTTCTGTCATCTAGGATAGTTTTAACACATCTAACCATTTTTGTCAGTTAATATAAGCACAATTATAACAAATGTCACGTGAGATTAGTGAAAAAAATTGAACTTACCTAAACTAAAATACCTTAAATCACAAAAATGAATAAAAAATTTGACACACTGATACATCGGATTTATTCCCAGATCAGAATTTAAACAATCTGATCCAAAAAAAAGGAAAAGATTTTTGATTTGGGATTCATTCAACTGCATTGTTAATGTGGCCTAAATATCCTTTTATCCAATAAGATTCTGGCTCAATAAAACACTCAAAATGGTTTGCCTGTTGGAAGAACACAAATTCTAGTTATCTTCTGTTGAAAAGCGTGCTTTTGGTGTACTATATGCAGCATGCTGTGTAACCTTTAAACCTTGCAAAAACTGGTGAATCCTGTCAAATCAAGAGTGATTAGGCCACAAAATCCCCACCAATCATCTATAAGGAGCAGCACTGCCCATAAACCCCATAAGCTTATGAAGTCTACCACTAAACATAGCTCTGAAACAACTCTTAACCAAGTCCTTGAAGAGTTCTTTTCAGCACTCAAGACCTGCAAGGAATTTAACAAGCCATGGGATGGCACTTTTGAGAAGTAATTACAGATCAGGAGCTTTTAGTTCTTTGGATTGCCTCAAGTGCTGTTTTGCTGTAACAGATGGATAACATGGATAAATGACACCATTTCAAAATTAAAAGGATTTGGATTCTAATTTGAGAAAATCTACCTGTGAGCGAGTCATGTGCACTTTTTTCTATCTGCGTCATTTTGGAAAACACAATGTTAAGTGCATCCGTAATGCTCATAACTCATGGGATTTGGCAGAGTCTCTCACTAAAAAAGCAGAACCATATTAAGCAGAGACAATAATTCAAACTCTCAATGGGGTGACCGCTTGGCTTAATTAACACTCACAGGGAAACTCTCCATCAAAATAAAACTGTTTGTCCATTAGACAAGAACTTATTAAACAAGAATGCATTTAATGGCTTCAATTTGCGAAGGAGAAAATGAAAGGGTGTCGTAATAAAACGAAGCTCTTGAAAACTGCCCCGCTGGGAACGTCCAAGAGGAGAATGCTAGAAAACACAACTCTGTCATTTGTTAAAGACAGGGGTGTGGTAAGACACATACCAAAACTCTGAAGAAGTAGAGGTACTCCGCTGCACCTGAGTAGTTCCCACACTCGTACTGGAACTTGGCATATCGGTACAAGGTGTCCAAATACTCCTGGCGGAACTGCATGGAAAAACAGAAGTTAAAACACAGTATGAAAAATTTTTATGCAGATCAGACATTAACAGTGCACACTATGTGTGCGATTAAATACACAAAATGTGTTATTTATGTGCAAAGGTAATGAACCTACACAAGCTATTAGTCAATAAAACTATACAAAATTAAATATAATTGTATTTATTAATATATAGTATATATATAATATTAATATTTACTATGGTTATATATGGTACATAAAATACATTTTATATACACACATTCAAATCACTGTTAATTTTGGCAACCATTTTTGATTTAGTCTTAGTCTTTATCTTGAGACGAAAATGCCTAATAGTCTTAGTTACATTTTAGTCATTTGAGTCTTTCATAGTTTTAGTCGATGAAAAATCATTACATTTTTGTCAACTTATAGTCAATAGTTTTAGCCAAACTTTAGTTACCAAAATGTATTTTGGTAGCTATCTTTATATGTAGTCTTTGACTACAATAATCAATAATTCTTCTCTCTTTAGACCAAATCAATTAAGCTTATGAGAAATTTAAATCAAGGACTGAATTTGGAAAAATGTGAATTACCGTATTTTTCGAACTATAAGTCACACCTGAGTATAAGTCGCATCAATCCAAAAATACGTCATGATGAGGAAAAAAAACATAAGTCGCACTGGACTATACAGTAAGTACATTCATTTAGAACCAACAACTAAGATAAAACATTACCGTCTACAGCCGCGAGAGGGCGCTCTATGCTACTCAGTGTAGACTACAGGAGCACTGAGCAGCATCTCTGGCAGTATAGAGCGCCCTCTCGCGGCTGGAGACGGTAATGTATTCTCTTGGTTCTTTCTCTTAGTTCATGTCAAATTAATTTTGATAAATAAGTCGCACCTGACTATAAGTCGCAGGACCAGCCAAACTGTGAAAAAAAAGTGTGACTTATAGTCCTGAAAAAACGGTAATTATGACAATTAAAATTTTTGGGTGAACTATCCCTTTAAATGACAAAAAGAGCAACTTATAAAAATATTATTATACATAATTTTTTAAGAACCACAATAAAGACAAATACAACAGATACAAATTAAACTAAATTTTTAGATACAGTAGGTTTTACATAACATGTATACATTTAACATCTTTTGTTGGTTAACATTAATGACAGATAGGCGTTTAATTTGGAATGCTCTCCTTTTAAGACGGAAGGCATGCATGAAATACTGACTCACGTTCAGTTTTCACCCACCTGTTTACATTCACTTAATTCATAACCTACTGTATTTACGTGGGATTCTCTACACGATAAACATTTGGACTGTTGTGTGTGTATTTGAGTGCTGAGAATTGATCAGGCGCTGTATATTAGAATTGAGGAAGTGGAGCGTGGACGCATGTGAGAGAAAGAACACTTCTATCACCACGATTTCACCTATCCCGCCTTCACGAACTTTAAGTTAATCGACAATGAATTGTGACTCCCGGGTAAAAACTGGACGTCTGGTTACCTTAATGCTATCCCTTCGGGTGCTGATGCCATTGTTTCAGATCGCTAGTTCACGTTTTATTAGTCTATCCATCCACTGTGGCTGCCATACTGACTAGATATGCGAACGGCCCTTATCCGATCGCAATCCAATGACAGGGAAGTACATTTTGAAGGACAATAGCTTATAGGATGCATTTTGAAAGTCCGGTAGTCCTCAAATAACATTATATTCCAGTCTCGTCTAGTTAATGAAGACGCGGCATAAATTTTGTCATAATTTCGTCATCAGATAGAAGATCTCTTATCGTAAGTAACAAAGTGCAGATGGATCTACGATGCAAGCAAGAAATTCATTTGACGGTGTAGACAGCATCACTGATAATAACGAGAGATGTGCTTAAAGAGAGTGCTTAAATGAGAGTGCTTAAACACGTGCTAGATTACAGTCGTGGCCAAAAGTTTGGTGTCTCGGTTTTTATGGCAGTATGTATATACCCCAGAATGTTACGAAAAGTGATCAGATGAATTGCTATTAATTGCAAAGTCCCCATTGCAATGCAAATTAACTTAATCCCAAAAACATTTCCACTGCATTTTAGCTCTGCCACAAAAGGACCAGCTGACATCATGTCAGTGATTCTTTCATTAACACAGGATAGTGTTGATGAAGACAAGGCTAGGGATCACCCTGTCGTGCTGATAGAGTTAGAATAACAGACTGGAAGCTTTAAAATGAGGGTGGTGCTGGAAATCACACAAGCAGTTATCATTGCTTTGAAACAAAAAGGGATTCACAGGCAAAGATAATGCTGCTAGTAAGATTGCACCTAAATCAATCATTTATCAGATCATCAAGAACTTCAAGGGGAGAGGTTCAATTTCTATGAAGAAGGCTTCAGGGTGCCCAAGAAAGTCCAGCAAGCGCCAGGACTGTCTATTAAAGTTGATATAAGCTGCAGGATCAGGGCACCACAAGTTCAGAGCTTGCTCAGGAATGGCAGCAGGCAGGTGTTGGTGCATCTGCATGCACAGTGAGGCCAATACTTTTGGAGGATGGTCTGGTGTCGATAAGGGCAGCAAAAAACCCACTCCTCTCCAGGAAAAACATCAGGGACAGATTGATATTCTCCAAAAGGTACAGGGATTGGACTGCTGAGGACTGGGGTAAAGTCATTTTCTCTGATGAATCCCCTTTCCGATTGTTTGGGGCATACAGAAAAAAGCTTGTCCGGAGAAGAAAAGCTGAGTGCCACCATCAGTCCTGTCACTGTGTCATGCCAACAGTAAAGCATCTTGAGACCATTCATGTGTGGGGTTGCTTCTCAGCCAAGGGAGTGGGCAAAATCACAATTTTGCCTAAAAACACAGCCATGAATAAAGATTGGTAAGAAAAAAAAACCTCCGAGAGCAACTACTCCCAACCATCCAAGAATGATTTGGTAAGGAACAATGCCTTTTCCAGCATAATGGAGCACCTTGACATAAAGCAAAAGTGATAATTAAGTGGCTCTGGGAACAAAACATAAAAATTTGGTGTTCATGGCCAGGAAACTCCCCAGACTTTAATCCCATTGAGAACTTGTGGTCAATCCTCAAGAGGCGGGTGGACAAACAAAAACCCACAAATTTTGACAAACTCCAAGCACTGAATATGCAAGAACGGGCTGCCAACAGTCAGGATGTGGCCCAGAAGATGACTGACAGCCTGCCAGGGCAAATTGCAGAGGTCTTGAAAAAGAAGGGTCAACACTGCAAATTCTGAGTCTTTGCATAAACTTATTGTAATTGTCAATAAAAGCCTTTGACACTTATGAAATTCTTGTAATTATTCTTCAGTATACCATAGTAACATCTGGCAAAAAGATCTTAAAACACTGAAACAGCAGACTTCAGCACCAGAAATTAATATTTGTGTCTTTCTCAAAACATTTGGTCATGGCAGTATAGTTAGTGATAATGTGATAATGTAAATGTTTGCTCACCGTAACAGTCTCTTTGAATAAACGTGGAAATTAAAATAATGAAATGATTATTAACTTACAATGCTTTTATTAAACTGTGATCATGTCAAATACAAATGTAGTCGTATTAAAATATTTTATGACATGACACCCATACTTGCCTAAAGAGACAGGTTTATGATGTGCATAGTTAACAGATTATACTAATATTAGGCTCCTTTTAGCCTTATACCCTGGAGCTGGTTCTCTGCCTATGCTGAAGGGTCTGAAGTGGTTTCTAGTCAGTAAAACAAGCAAGAAGGCAGAGACCAACGTGTGATGCATCAAGTGGACAATCAACTACAAACAACTGAAACAAGAGATTTATCTTTTAAAACTTCAGCTACTGAAGCTACTGAGTCCTGCGAATAAGCTGCAATAATTATTTTTTTTCCACCCCTGGGCTGGTTTTCTGTTGTTTTCCTATGTGAACATGCGATGGATGTATTTGACCATTCCATTGCTTTTTGCTGTTTTCTAGGTTAGTGTTTTTTTACGTGTCTAGAGACACCTTAATTCATACCTGCAGATACCCCTGCTTTAAACAATGACTGGCTGTGATTTTGGTGCTTGGAGTAGTATTTCACTTTTGTGTATAGAAAAATTATTATTCAAGAAACTGTGACCACACATGACCCCTAAATTATCCATGTCACCATTTTAAACTGCAATTCTTGAATTTAACTAACAGTAATGGTCAGAGAATACCATCAGTTTGACGGACAGTTTAGTGGATCACGCTTGGGAAGCTTGCTGGCATAGCATCTCAGAACAGAGTACTTATTGTGTGTGTTGTGTGTGTGTGTGTGTGTGTGTGTGTGTGTGCGCAGAGGCCTTTCTTGGGGTGGCAACGAGAGGGTTGTTAAGGCAAGGATTGTGTCGTAAAGACGGCACCGTACAGTGAAGGTGCACTGAGGACAGGCCTCAGGTCAGTTTTAAGAACGCTGAGGTGGGAGTGCCGTCAAGTCAAATATAGAATCCTCAGCATTCTTGAGGCCATACCCATGGGTCCCGAGCTGTTCCGTTTATTCTTAACAATTCGCCACAGAATGTAAATGTCCGCAGAAATTTCTGCAAGCCATAAAATCCCCGAAAATGACTTAAGGTTTTGGGAAGTCATTTAATGTGTTGCTGCTCAGGGTTGCCCCTCCCGTTGGGCCCCCAAAACAACACTGGGTTCATAGAAGTGTCATGAGAACTCCTCAGAGGGGTGGAAGAGTCAGCAGAATTACTTACGCCATGCTTGTCAGCCAGATAGTCGAACAGCATACGCCCGTCCCTGAAACACAAACATTTTTTGGGTTGCAGGGGTTTTTTAAGGTTGCAAGACAAGATGAAATACACTTATTTTCTTAAGGTAAAAGTTCTCAAAATAACTCATATAAATGAAACAATATTAAATAACATTTAGAACATATAGAGTCATACATTTTAAATTAAATACATATACACACACAGATCAAAAACAAAAATCATAATCATAAATATCATTAAAAGACTATATAAGAATAATCACAGTGCTGAGCTGCACCCAAAAGCTCCTTTATTGCAAATTTAAATCTTTACTAGTCTTTGCCACTATCCTTTGAACCAATGGGTTTTACCCGTTTATCAGCAATAAGTTATTAATCATTTAAAATATAATTAAAGTATGATAACAAGTACATATATACATATCTATTACACTGAATGATGAACAAACATTGTTACACCCATATCATGACAATTGTATTTTATGATTTTTAATTTTCGCAAAAGTTCTATTTAAAAAGTTGACACTTTTTTGACTCTGTGATATAAACTAGTTTAAAGTCAGATGAAACAGCACTGACAAACAGGAGAAACACTGCGCAACGATACAATCTAAGGATTTTCAATCAACAAATAGCCATTATTTACCATGGATTTATTGTAGTAACACTAACTGCAGCATGATATTTATCGATATCGACTGATATTATTTTTTTTAATATTATAACTTTACAAAATCCCAGAAGAAATAATAAGGGAAGGTTGGAGCTGTGACTCAGCGGTAATGTGCTCTAAAGGTCATGGCCTAATGGTTAGAGTCTGACTTCCAACACAAAGGTTCCGGGTTCGAGTCTTAGGTTCGGCAGGAATTGTCAGTGAGGGGAGTGAATAACCAGCGCTCTCTTCCACCTTCAAAACCAAAACTGAGGTGAGACCCTTGAGCAAGACACTGAACCCCCAACTGCTCCCCAGGCACCACAACAAAAATGACTGCCAACTGGTCCGGGTGTGTGCATTTGTACGGGTTATATGCAGAGCACACATTCGGAGTATGGATCACATGTCACTTAACTTTCACACACTGAGTTACAGTATGGCGATCAAATGGGTGACAATTCAAAACTGCTAGGGATGCACCGGTTGACCGGCCATAAATCGGAACTGGCCGGTTTTTGCTTAAAATACGCGATCGGCAATCGGCCGTTTTTTGGTCTTCATTAGGCTGATTTTTCCAGAAGTGCGGCCGCGTGCACAGACTACATTGTAATCGTTCACTATGTCATTTGTGTGGAAGTATTTCGAAATCTGTGCGCAGGACACAAACAGCCGATCAGTACTGGAAATGCGGAGCTACATGTCTGAGGCACAGATCAACAGCGATCAGCCGTTGGTGAACTGGCGCACAAATAAGAGTCCCTTTTCTGCGCGCACTAAAGCTGCGCGAGCTTACGGTTACCGGTCCGACCGAGCCCTGGCCTGAACACGAGTAGACCGTGCGTGTGTTCAGATCAACTTCTAACGTGTTGGATGCGAAACGAAACAGACTAAACTGTTTTTTTTTTATTTTTTTTATTTTTATTTTTTTTTGTAAAGTGGAACTTGCATAGACGTTTGAAAAGCCAGAAGTAAACGACAGTTCTGTATAGGATGATTATTTTTATTTTACCTTAACCTTACATCGACTTAATTTGATTTAAAAATCACCTGCTGTAGCACACTGAGAAAAAGTGTTTAATTCATCCAATTAAAAAAAATTAGGGTAATGATTCACATCTATATTTTTTACTTGAGAGAATAGTTATTTATTTTCATTGGCTCAAGTGAAAAAAATATAGATGTTAATCATTATCCTAATTTTTTTATTATTGGATGAATGAAAACACTTTGCATTTTGGAATAATCTATTTATATAGCATACTTTTATTTAGTCTGTAAATAAAGAAACTGGTAAATACCTTTTTTTAATTATTTAAAACCAAATTTAAAAACTAAAATACTGAATGCTGATCAAGAAACATCTTATTGATTGTGTGTTGATTGTGTTGTTTGGACTGTGCACTTTCCTTCTTTCTTGTTTGTTGCTTAAAAAAAAAAAAAAAACGGATATCGGTATCAGAATCGGCCATTTTGTTTGTAAAAAATCGGTATCGGAATTGGCCATGAAAAATCATGATCGGTGCATCCCTAAAAACTGCTATAAATAATTTATTTCTCTTCAGATTATTTCCTGACACATCTAAAGAAAACATGATCCCTATATATATGCCTCATGGTCTTTTTTAATAATAAGGGGAAAAAGAATTGTATTGTCCGCCTGGCAAAAAAAGCAAGTCTGATTACTTATAATAGCATATATTTCTCAAACAGACTCATGATTTGAGGTATCATTCATATCCATTGAACAAACTTTGTGGGATAAGTTACACACCAACATTTAATAATGGGGTTTTGAAAAACCTATAAGCCTAAATATGAGCCTTAGTAAGTATTCCTTAGGAAACACCACTAAATAAAGAAAGAGAGGATAAGGTAACGAAGAAACGAAAAACTAACATTGCGTCTCCTCATCAGGTGAGAGGTAAAAATCTACTGCTATTTGTGCATATCATTGAGTTTTGGCAAAATGCTCAGCACTAACCATGCTTACCACACGACCACCTCCGCCAAATGTGGCCGTCCTCTGTAGAATTCGGCAAACGAAGGCATGTGTCACTATGCGCTCCAGACAGAAAGAGGAGGTTGCACGTTTATTTTATTTGTGGGGAGGTTCAAAGGCTGTTTATAAAAGGCGTACTCCTACAGTACTACTTCTGTTCCATTATACTATCATCTGACTGATGCTGGGCCACCTCCCTTAAACAATGTCCTAACCAGCGTTAAGCAATAAAACCTAACTATCTCCCTAATGCAAATCAGATTTAACTAAGCTAACCAGCCACAACAAGAAACAGAACAATTCTGCAATTGTCTGATTTATATTTCTACAGCATTGCGCTGGAGAGTCCCAACCTTATAGAAATCCCATTCTCATTGGTCTAAAATCTTATTCCCATCCCCTGAGAAGTTCAATTTAAAATGCAAACACTGTTATTTACTCACCCTCATTTCAATCCTCATGACTTCTTTGAAACACAAATAGATTTTTATAGCTGAACATCCAAGCTGCTCTTTTCCACACAATAAAACTCAAATTTTGAGTAACAACATTTCAGTCTGTTCCTCACACAGCTATCACATGGCTTTAGAAGATTAGAATATAGAGCAGAACACAAATCATGAGGGCTACTTTGATGATGCTCTCATGGTGTATATTTGTCTTTTTTGGTAGCTTGACAGTCCCAGTACTAAGGCAGAACAATTTTGGGAAACATTATTTTGCGGAAAAATAATGTTTTTTTTTTTTTTTTTTGGTTTAGGCTCAATGTTGTTGAATCTTGTTTGTAGGGCAGCACAAATCCCCCCAAAATTCTAAGTAATCAATATAAATTATTCTGATGACAAATAAATTATAATTATAACAAGGGGGAAAAAAATGTGCATTTCCAAATACATGTTAAACACAACCAAAGCGCTGAGCAGATTCATACATTTTTATTTATTTATTTTGATTAATCAAACAATCTTGCCCAGTCCCCATTCATTGCACTGTATGGAAGAAAGCAGTGTGAACATTCTTAAAAATATCTCATTTTGTGATTCACAGAATAAATTAAATCACACACACTTTTGGAAACATAACATTTTTGGTAAACTGTATTTTTACATTTTAAATATCTACTGATAAGAACACTGATAGTTTCAAAATGGTTGTCTTGTCCTAAAAGTTTTGCATTACTGTCCTTACTGAGCATTTCTGCATTTATCCAACATCCTCAGCCCTCACCTAATATCTCCATAAACTAACAGTGAGTCCATGCTAATCTGTCTGCTGAAGAGGACATTACATTTTTACTCTTTACTCTCACCACCTCCCTTCTGGGTTGAAATGAGGAACAGACGGGGCAGGTTTTGCTACGGAGGTCAATGCACTAGTGCTGAGGGAACTGTGTGATAACTCGGCCCTTGGCCATTCAACGAAGCTTATCCATCTATCACGCTCCGTCTGTTAAAGAAAAAAATATCAATCGCCACACCATATGTCCCAACACTCCTGAACAATGGTCATGACAGATTTCCAAATGTATTATCACCTGCTTATATCATAGCATCCGGCCCATGAGCGACACTGTCAGAGAACTGAACCAGTTAACATCCCACGACGCGGTTTAGAAGAACCACGTCACACACGAGCAGCCATTAACAAATAAAAGAACAAATAAAGACGAGTCCTGATCTGCACTTCCTCGTGGTCGTCTCGGCCCGTGAAACTTCAGACACTGAAAAATGCCCTCCGAAACCCGAAATTTTCAGATCGAACAAGTAAACTTCAAAGTCGCTCGTTAATGAAGAGCAGACATCCATTTGAGTGGGTTAATTAAGACTGCGCCTGGTTCTAAGGCCACAAACTTAATCCTGAACTGTGATAAAAGCATGTTTTGGAGAAACGAAACGCAAACTGGTCTTTAAAAATGTCTAGGGAAGGCAATACCACCTACTGAGATTTCTCACTGTAGAGACACCACAAACACACAGTGGTAGCCTGATAAAATATATAGAAGCTCGGCGCGGTATTAGCGCTAGTAAAAGCAAGCAATTAAACAATAACTAAGTACAGATCGTGGCCTCAGCTACTGACTCTAGTTTGGCCTCTTGGCGGGGGCCAACAGACTCATGCACTGAACAGAGACACAAAACAGCTACAAAAAAATGAATGACAACTGCTATATGGCATGCAAATTTCAACAAAGCCCTGACAAACAAACCCCAAGTATTAAACTTTGGAATGTACATTGTCCTACCTGGTTTGTGCCAAGAATATGAATGTCACTTCAAGTCACACAGCTTTTTCTGAAGAGAGATTTAAACAATTGATTTTCCAAGCTATCACATGCAATCAGAATAAAAGCCACACAGAACACACTACAGGCAATACAGCACCCTAGAATCATATCAGCAACTTTTGCAATAGAAAACATATTTCTACACTAATCCTTCAAAACTAACAAAGCTTAGTTAGCATGAACCATGTTCACGTGAGACGTCAAAGCCCCAGTTAGTATAATTACTAAAATTAAAAATGCTCATATTAACAGCAATAATGTAAATTAAATGATAAATGTAAATTCTTAGCATCAACCAAAGTGAATAAAACACTCAGCACCTTTTATTTATTTATTCGTTATTTGCAGTTTTGAATAATTAGTCAAAGTAATGTTCCTTAAACAGATTAAAGCTGAATGTCTTTATCATTTGATTTGCCATTTCAGTTATTCATTTACAGTTTTGCTGGGTTCATGAGGGAACTTTATGCAGTTCATGAATTAAGGAAAAACGTATTATTTAAATTAGGGATGTCAACGATTAATCGATGATCGATTAATTGTCGATAAGAGATGCAATCGATTAAGGCTATCGATGGTCGGTTAACCGATTCAATGTTGGGCTGCGTGCGGCTCATGCGCACTCAACACGTGCGAGCGGCTGTGAGTGACGGTGACGATATATAAAAGCATCATCATTCATTCACAATTTACAAATTAAGCTTTTAATGTGATTTAAACTTTAAAGTACATTAAAATAGAAACAACATAAAAGTTCTTCAACATTAAATGCAATAGAAATGTAGTTACTAATCATTTCATCAGATAACTGTTTTATATCGTGCGCTTTGCAGGGCTGCGGGACACAGTGACAGGACAGGTAGTCTATTCATTCCTACAACTTGTTAATTCATTCCTACGAATTATTAATGTGGCAATTGTCCATGTTTCATTAATTTTGTTCCCTAAATAACCCATGATTTAAGTGAAATAAGGGAACAAATTAATAAATCGAACGAATTCTTAATTCATGAAATCTTTAATTTCCCTTCCCATGTTTACCACAGTAAGAGATGCGAAAACAGTTATTAAAAGCGGAAGATAATAAAATAAACCTGGGAAATTAGAGGGTTAGACTATGAAGATTTAGGAAAAGAAACAATGCCTAAATATACTGAATTTGTGGAAATTCGTGACCAACCGGCAAACCAGAACAAAGCCGCGTAAATGAAGACTATGGGGTCCAAAAGCATGGTCGCGATCTAACATTTTCCAGTTAACCTATTATTCCTCTAATAAACAAAGCTTTTATACCACACTTGTCATAATCAGATCTTATCATTTCTAAATAAATAATTGCTGGATTCAAAACAGCGATTAATAGGCGCTGTGACCGACACATTCCTGGAGCATTTAGTTTAAATAGACCGTAGTATACCGGTCCACTCTGCTGTTATGCCAAGGACGTTTTTGCTCATATGAAGAGGATCATCTTTTCCGTCTATATGCGAATGCGTGTTAAGTACAAGCCTAGTTTACATTATAAATAATAGTTTAACATTCAAATACATTGCGAATATGGAAACATTTCGATTTGTGCCGAATGAGACATGAGCAATAACCTCCAAATAAATCTAGCCAAAGCCGCGCTCGCTCATCCTCGTCTGCACGCATGCACTGTCACGATCTAATGCGCTGTATGCCGGATTTTTAAAAATCTGGGACAGATTTCTAGGACAGAATCCAGCAGGATCAAATTAATGTGAGCAACTGTGTTTTGGTGCAGCAGCGCCGATGTAGTTCACTTAATGTGCAGCGCAGTCACACACGCTCCACATTTCGGATAATTTTATACAATAATGTCAGTTGAAAACATTGCAATTGTGCTTTAAAATACAACAACGAGCACCACAAAACCATTTAAAGATGCGCGTTCAGCGTTCTCCTTGCGGGATTGGAAACTGTCAACAAAGTAAAATGACCTCAAAAGTATGGCGCGCTCTCTTCATTTTATCAAATGATCATAATCGCATCAATTCATTTTATAATCCTGCTACTAGCATTTTATTCAGACTAAAACCTCTTTAATTCAAGTGAGAAATCGTTTTGTGTGTGTGTGTGGCTTTTGCACATCCTGTCATACCGCTGACTGCGTGCCTGCAATAGACGCATTTTGCAGTATTATGGTTAACGATTAATCGATTAATTGATCGTTAATTTAAACGACGATCGATAATGGAAATAATCGAAATTTGACATCCCTAATTTAAATCATCAAAGTATGTAACCATAACTCAAATCATAAAAATGGAAATCCCTGCCATACAGCATAGGACAGAAAAAGACTCAAATATTTAAGCCTATAGCTATAGCATTCTCAAGATCAGGTCTAAATCACATCAAATACAGTGAAAAATTCAGCCACTAAGTAATTGCTATGGTGTCTCTTATGTCTAGGTTTGTTGGCAACTGAATGAGAGCATAAAATTAACAATGTCTTCACATTCCAACATAATTAAAAAGAATCCTCTGTTAAAAATCTATCCTAATGGAGACAACTATCTGAGAACATCTCTACTGCCTTCAGTGATCAGTGCAACAGCCTTCTTTTAATTAAATGAAAACATCTCTAATCCCTAAGACACCACATATCTAAACCTAAAACATCTAGATTGGCAGGCGGCTAGAAATGAGGAACATCCATCAAAGAAAAGCAAGCCCTGGACGAAGACCAGAATTTTAACCAAAATATTTTAATTACAGCAAAGTCAGCATCAAAAAACAAAGAACAAAAAGTAGCCTCCATGAAACTCACCACAGGATGCTCTAGCATTCTGCTCTTCTGAAATTTGCAGAATGAAACCATATACTCATCCACATGGCAATTTCAATCAAATACAAACCGATTGTGATTACAAATGCCCACTGATGTTCTGCCATTCACTTAATTAAATGGCACTTACTGTAATCCCGACCTTCCAGAAAAAGAGCCACAAACGTCCTGTTTGGAGTATCATTTGGCATCGGGGAGGGCTCTGTCCCACATCCCTGAGGACCGTCTTGTCTAAACTATGTGCAACTGAACACTGTTCAACTTACATTAGATGAACAACAAAATAAGTAAAGCACCATGTAAGCTGTTGCTTGGAATAGAAAATGACTAAACTACTGTCATAATAACATTTAAAAGATTATCTGGATAGACAAACCAGTGTAAAATTTAAATAAGTGGGGTTTACTGATTGATTTTTTTTTTGGCACTAACACAAATAAGTTTTGCAAGTAGAATATTTTTTTTTACACTGTTAGTACATGTATAATTTGAGCATTTACCTAGTTGACTGCATCTGCCTCATGGTCTCTGGGTCCTCAAACACCTTCACAATCGGCTCGGTCTCAGATTGCAGCTGTTTCAGTTGAGCCACAACTTCAGTCCTCTTTTCTCTGAGAGCTGGAAAAGTGCAGATGATACATTCTTCTTATATGAATCTCAAAGTCAATTCTCATGCATCACAGAAAGCCATTAGAAGTTAATCCACTCACAGTTGGGTATTTCTTTGTCAGGATATAAATTCCTGTACACATCCATGGCAAAGTCCACCATGTTGGTGTCACTGAGGAGTTCCAGCTTTCCATGGAGGAGCTCGTTCTCATTGTAGATCTAGAAAACAGTGATGGAAACATGAATAGTACATTCACAACTTCAATAACATCTATTTAGGAGTAATGCAGAAATGTTATTTTGAATATATTTTTCTTAACACGAATCTTGTTGCAACAAACTGGAACAGCTATAATGTAACTGCAATGCAAACTCAGAAACGCTTTTGCTAGAACATACACATACGATAAATACGTTTTTTCAACAATTTTACTATTTCTTTTAAGGCTGTCAATTCGAAGTCATTTTTGCAACTACAACAAAACCTCATCTTTGTCAGATATCATCAGTTATATATCTTATGAAAACTATATGAAACAATGAAACAACATCACAACACACGAGCGTAGAAGATAAATGTAAACAAAGCAGCGTTGGATTAAAAAAGAATGACAAGCCAAGAACAAGTGACAGATGTGCTAAACTCTTTAGCTGCTTACAATGCTGTCCAGTTAGGCAGCTTACTAGCAAACAATCAACAAAAGGGTTAATTATATTATGAATAAACTATTATTCATGTCAAAGTTTGTTGGCTCTGTCGATACTCATTTTTATTATTTATTATCGGTCGAAATCATGAGTTACGTGATTTAAAAAAAAAACGGACTTGCCGGTGCGGCACCACTATCATGGCTAAACTACCGGGCGCACGTGGTACTACTTTTGCCGCCTTCTACAAACAAACGATTTCAGCGCCTTTTCAAACACGAATGTACGTTGCACTTGTACCTCTTTTACTGAGAGGAATTCCAGCAGTGGGAAAACGAGATGCCTATCCAAAAAGTGGGCTATTCGGGTGGTCAGATCGTATTCCGCCATATTGACAACGGAAGAGGACGCGCTTCAAAACAGGAAAAAACTTTATTTAATAAGGTGCGCTCACACACAGTCCATAGCGCCACGGGCTGCATCTACAGGCGTCACACAGTGGCCTATCAAAGGGAATATACTGCTTTCAATTAAATGATGTTTGCTTTCTAAAGATGTTTACGCTAATAGAATATAATACAATAACGTTAACAAAACAGAAAACAATAGTTTAACTTATAAAGTTGGCTCAGCTGTACTACTCTTCTAGAAAATAATAAAGTAAAAAAAGGACTAACAGAATAAAATAAAGGTGGAAAATAATTAGATGTAATGATATAAAACTTACTCTTTTGTAAACAAGAACAGAATAGAAAAGAATAAATGTAAATAAAATAAAATTGAATAAAAAAGTACTTGACTGAACAGAATACATTTAAATAATAAAATATAATTGTCGTTAATAAAATTTACTTGAACGTTTACTAAACTGTACTCTACATGAATAGAATAGAATAGAATCATAAGTGTGTAATGCTCAGATTTTTATGTGTAAAGTTAAATAGGAGCTATGCTTATAAACCTTTCATTACTCTATAATTTGACTGCAGAATTGATACAATACAATGTTTTATTTATAAAGAGTTCATGTTTTGCAAGGTAAACTTGCTGAATTTTGAAAATCCTGCTGAAATAATGGGCCTCTTTCAGAACCAGCTGAAATTCTTCCAGCAGACGAATATCAGCGAGAGTTCATCGGGCCGGGGGAAAAGTGACCTCTCTCTGGAACATAGAGCTACCTTCACTTCAAGATCAAAACAAAAGCAAGGTCCAACACGAAAAAAGTTCATTACTGTCAAAATAAGCATGCAATATGGGCCTACGTCAACTAAGAATTTGAAGACAGGAGCAGAAGAGCATCCAGGTTTTACTCCTCACTTCAGCAGCTGTCTCATAAAGATGCCCATGTGTTGGCCATGTGCTGCGAAGAAGAGCCAATATAAGCTCCTAAATGGTCCATCTATAATAGGTTCCACCAGCACCATGTTTACTTGACAACCACACGACACTGTCCTGGATCCCAAAACAATTTCCTTATTGTAACATCGATCCTTTCATTTCTCCTGACTGTGGAATGAGTCACAAATGTAAAGCTGTCACTTTGGCCAACTCTGTTTAACCGTTCACCCCAGGCGTACTTAAAGTCTGGAAGGAAAACAAAAGAAGTATAGTTAAAGGCATCTTTGTGCTAGCCTTCATATGTTTGAAAACATCATATTTAAACATTGGTGTTGTATTTTAATACTTTTGTTTGGACAAACTTTTTTCACAGATTTTAAATAGCATCAAGTGGCATGCCATTGTGTTGGTTTTGAGGTCAAAAGGTTGACATGATTTCTAATGTCTCTCTGAGACATGGAAAAATCACATTGAAATGTCACACTTGCTTTAGCTATGAGTTTTCACACTCTTTTTTACAAACCAAACGTCAGATTATTTTTATTTTATTTGAATTTTTTGAGGGGCATTGAGTAATTTTTGCAGTCACACCCACCATTCATTCCCAGAGTTCATGAGAAACTCCTTTTGTCCAAATAATTCAGCATATACATGTGCTGTGTTTTTTCCCCTGAAAGAAATGCATGCATGGTGCTCATACTCTTATTTTGCTTATTTGTGTTCTCATTTTCAATGAGAAAATGTATTTTCCCTTTTTCAACAATTTCCACATCAAGCCTAATAGCTGGCACTCAGGCTTGGGAAGGCATCCATGAATATTCCTGTGAAATTATTAGGCACGGCTTATAAGGAATTTACCAGCTATTACTATGTGGTTTGATTTAACTGTGCAAATAGGCATAATGTCAGGGACTGTAAATGCTTCGGCACTAAAGGTAGAATTATTTTTCCTCACTGTCCCTATTTATTAAGTACACGTTCCTCTTTCTCTCTAGGAAATTCAGGGGTAATTATTTATATAAAAAGTGCCATGAACATAAGTAGCTCATAAGGTCTTTCTAAATTGGAGACATTTGGGGTGTTTTAAATTTTTAATTGTTATTATATTTCTAAATATGATGAATGCCGCAAATTATTTTTCTTTGGGTATTTCAGAGCAAATGCAACCAATATTCAGAAACCAGCAAACAAAATCAACTTTTTATTATTATTATTATTATTGTTGTTGTTGTTGTTATTATTATTATTTATTTGTTTATTTTGCTTGTAAACTTGATAAGGCCATGAGTTCCAGAAAAAAATACAATGCTGGCAAAGACTGTTGGAAAAGCAAGGAGCCAAATGTTAAACACAGCAATAGAATACTAATTGACATTAAGACTACTTTTGAAAAATTAATTCTGAAGCCAAATTGCTCTGGTTTCTCCTGTTTCAACCAGCCAATCATTTTAATGAAGGAGGCTCTGGAGCACAGCTTTGGAAAATCCACGTTTACCCGCTCCACCAAACAAGACTGAGGCTAGAAGAGTCAGAGACAGCGAGCGTGATGAAAATTCACTTTTTAGTTCTGTTGCACATCCATTTAAATATGAACCAAGCTAATATAATACAAAACCTATTATATTATGAGTGCATATTGCTTTGAAGCAACCTAATTGTGACACATGAGGAAATGGAGAAATAATAGCTCCTTGAAGATTGACACATTAGCTAATACTTTAGAACATATGAATCCGTCGCTTATTAATATTTGTGGTTACAGACCATGACAAAAAACCACCAGTGACTAACACAAGCCACCAAAACACATTGGAAGAGCAGGCTACAGATTTCAAGTCAAGGTGACACTGGTGACCCATAATTTATGCAGTACAAACGCAAGCAGACACGCAATAAAAGTTCTCTTGGCTTTGGTACCTCCTTAACAGGTCATTTCAATACAAACAGAGCCATTTATAAAGAGGAACTGTGTTTTACAGTGAATCATACCAAATTGTGGCTTTGTTAATGCACGGGAAACTGTGAGCGCTAAGGTGATTAAATCGCTGATGTTCCTTTGAGGGAAATGTACCCATTGCTCCGGAAAAATAGAGACCTTTCTGCATTTGCAATTGGATGAAGTTTGTAAACCCAAATCCCACTGGATCTTTAAAGTCAGTTTCTTAAAAGGAGACCTAAATCTAACCTAATTTTTTTATAACCTTATTTGACTGACGAAGTGTTGAATGAGCTCATGGTTGAAGGTCTACATTTCCATGCAAAATGCTGCAAATCAATTTGATGTAAAAGATGAACTCAATTAATAAATCATGCTAAAGTATCTCCCTTGATGTTTTTGGACATACAGTGTTTATGTAGATGGAAATGGGTGGTTTAAATGTCTGTGGTAGACAGTAAAATGTTTGTAGGAATATTTCTGATTGCCCCAGATGTTGCTGCTTCTTTTTTTACAACTCTTCTGTCTGGAAACTACACTATGCAGATGCTTCACAGCACATCGGAGTGAATACTGCACGCCCGCGCTCCATCTCCACCCATCCCAACTGAGAAAAATGGTGGGTATGACCACAAAAATAATAAATTGCACAATTAAGTATTCCGCTCAGAGTGCACATGCACAAATGTACATCTTTTTTTCCTTTTACTATCATAAACCTCAAGCCTCAAAATAAGAAACAGCACCTTACATTCAATTCAATTCAATTAAGTAAAAATGTCTGTATTTTACCATTGCACATGTATGAAAGCTCTAATACTGTATTCAACCCTGCTGTATTATTAGTGCTATATCACTAAACAAACAACATGACAAGAAAGAAAGAAAAAAGGAAAGAAAATAATAATGAGCATTGCATATCACATCATAATAAATAAATAAATAAATAAAATGTAAAAAAAACATTGTTATACCACTTCAAAAGAAATAAATAAGTGAAATGAACATTGCAAATAAAAATACATACATTATATATATATATATATATATATATATATATATATATATGTGTGTGTGTGTGTGTGTTTATGTGTTTATGTATGTATACACTCTCACTAGATCCAGATTGTGTTATGTATTACATGTTATGTGCGAGAATAATTCTGACTGTGAATGTCTTTAATTACGTGTTGTCATATAAAATAACCAGCGAATATAAGTGAGTAATATAAGCACCGCTAACCTTAAGTGTACAATGGAAACAGTTCCTAGTTTATTTAAAATCAGACATTAATTGAATTTGAGACCATTTCATTAATCTTTTGGGCTAAGAACTGGTTCATAAGTGATTCACGGCTTGCAGTGTGTTTGATGTGTTTTTTTTTTTAATGCTACCTCATATAGGATATAAACATAGGCCTACACAAAGTTTGCGACAAGATTGTAAGTAATTATTGCATTTGCAACTATTTTAGTCGGGAGTCCAGCTGCGTCCTGAGATGTCAGTGTGAAAGTGAAGTCATTTCATAAGAGAAGCAAGATATTGATTGAAAACATGGAGCTGAATGTTGAATAGCCTAACTATCGTCATCCTTTTCAGTCAAGTTTGAATTCTTCCCTGAATTGCACAAAATTAGCATATTAGGCAATACTGACAGCATTATTTTCAGCTATCATAAAAAAAAAAACTTGTCTCACTGCATGCAGTTTATGAAATTGAATGAAAAAAAAAAAGATCTAATGAAATAGGATGACATACAGAGCAACACTTTCCATGAAAAACCATTCCACACTGATAGCTGACTTATTATGTAGAAGACGCTGCCAGACAACAAGTCATCCAGCTGCTTTTCATTGCAATATCAAATGAATCCAAATCAACTGCCTCTAAAGATGAATGCCTCCATGCAGGATACCTCAAAGTCCAACCTTTGCTCAGGCCTCAGTACTAGTGATATGAATTCAAATGATTTTCCCCCCTGCTTTTTAGATATGCATCACCTCGCTCGTTGGACGTGTTTAGTGATAAATTACCATCCCAGACCCCTTATCCCGTGCCCGATGCTGACTTCAGCACTATCGTATGATGCCATTGGACTTGGGTTATCATAGGAGCCAAGTGGGTGAGCAAACAATGCAAACTCACACAGAACCTCCCATTGCACCAAGTGCAGTGAGACAACATCTGCACCGCACATGTAAGCCAGAACACAATTGCTTGCTTTGAGAATTCAAGTCAAGACTACTACATTTTAAACCCTTTAATGATTTGATATAAAAGCAGAATGTCCTTTTTTTTTTTTTTTTCTGGATGCGCAATGCATTTTTTTTTCCCAATGCATCTTAATGTTTGGGGAATTTTTTTTTTTTTTTTTTATGTGTATTTGATAAAGATTGTATTATTCTACATATACAGTAGATAGATAGATCCATGTCCAATAATGGGGGGATTTTTCAAAAAACTGTTTACTAAAACAATGGCTATTGGTTAACATTATATTTGTAAACAGTGTCAATTTTTTTTTTTTTGGCATTACTCTAGAAGGATGCATTACTCTAAACTGAGCAAAGGTGACTGTAAATAATAATAATAATAATACAAAAAAAGGATAGTACAGCTTTTATTGCCAACAATGATAATAATAAAATGTTTCTTGAGCAACAAATAAGATTGTTTGAATGATTTCTGAAGTAAGCAAAGCTTTATTTATATAGCACCTTTAAAAAACAATGTAAACAAAGTTATTAACAAAATAGAAAAGGATCATGGGACACTCAAGACTGGAGTAATGGGTGTTAAAAATTCAGCTTTGCCATCACAGGAATACATTTCATTTTAAAATATATTAAAATAGACAGCAGTTATTTACATTTTTATAATATTTCACAATGTTAATGAAACAAACGGAGCCTTGGTGAGCAAAATACTTTTTTTAAAGTCTAACTGAATCCAAACCAATAGCCCAAAACCCAAAATACTCTTAATGTATTTATGTATAAAACTTTCAATGAGCAAAAACTGATAGCTAGTAATCTGCTATATGCTGTGTGGAAAACACTATAACACTGAGAAAAAACAAGATTAATTTAGATACAAACATAAACGGTCCTGCCTGAGTAAATAACAAGGATGAGGCAAATATGAAGAAGCTACAAATGAAAATGAAATGGCTAATTTTGCACACAAAAAAAATTATGCTCCAAAACCTCAAATAATTACTGACCCCTTGAGGACATAGACGTCTTCAGTCGCAACAATTGCAGAGAAGGGCCAGACCACCGCTACTTTGGATACTGCAACTTTGGGAAGAATCAAGCATGTGGTCTTGTGAAATCATTGTGCTTCGGCTGCTCTTCACCGCCAGAGTAAAGTTGAGGAAATTACAGACGTGCTATAAAAACAAGCTGTATTTCCAGCGGTTTCTCATAATTGTGCTTACTGTTTACAGAACTGGTGACAACAGTCATTCTTTTGTATTGACGTTGCTACAGTAGGTGTCCTGTATGGTTTCTGTTGTGGGTGTGCTTTGCTAAACCTAGCAGACACATGGGAAGACTCTAAAACATTTTTATAGATGTTACGAACCGAGGCCAAGAAGTGACAGTGGCATGGGTGAGTTGTGGGTCATGCTCTATTGCCGCCACACATTGAGGGCAACTGAGGCGTGAACCACTCGGTCGCAGGAAGTGTTTTGCTAAACAAAATGAGTTCCAATTGAGGACGGCAAATAACGTGCAGTGTCGTGAGCTTGAAAAGTATTTCACAACAGGAAAGGGGTTACCAGGCTGTCAGCTTAAATGAGGTGCTCTTTGGTTGTGGTTTTACAGCTTTAGAGCACATGTTGGAGTGTATGAGAGACAATGTGATTTTGTGTTTTCCAATCACATCTCCTGTAAATGTGTCACTCGGTTTTGGGGACAAAGATTACCAGTACATTCATGATTACATACGTTTTTCACAACATTTATCTAATGGGAATATAACCTCAATAACCCCGTTTGTTCAACATCTGAATTAACTATATTCAAGAAAATGACCGTTTCAACCAGTATACACTGGGTAACGTCACTGAAAGTCATTTAAGGAGTCACATCAGAAAGAACTGCCCTTTTTCACTCTCACAGTGTAGTGTCTTTTAAGACATGGCATGAATTGAATGAATGAGAAAGAATGACATCTATAAACTCAGTCCAGCAGCATGTACTCCTGTGCATGTGTTGACAGTCATTTTACCATGAGCATACTTTTAGACCAGGTTTTATGTCACAGGATAAGTCGAGAATTAACTGTTTTTCTTGGCACTGAACAAGAGGCGTGTGATGCACTTGTTAGTGTCTTTGTATGTACTGTATGTGTGTTCTGGAGCTAGTAAAGATAGTGAGATAAATAAAGAAAATGTGTTACTTAATAATTGCAAAGCAAGTACACAGTTAATGTCATGTGTAGGCTAAGATGGAAAGCGATCCTGTCAGACTGAGGTCGAGATTTGCTTTCAAAGCAAATACTGTTGTAAATGGCATATGCCTTCATTTTCTGTAATTGGAAGATATTGCTTTAAAAAAAAAGAAAGACTGGAAAAGTGCAGCGGTTGTTTAAAGCCCCAAAACACCTCACCCTTTGCTCCAAATTCCATCTTTAGAACTGCTTGTGTCACAGATCAGTAGCCTTGACTAATTAAGTCAGAAATCAAAATAAAATATCTGAACAGTGAACGTATTTCAGTGAATGCCTTCTTTCTGTGGAAGCAGGCGTATGAGGGGAAACACAGGTCTATACCTCATGTCACATAGTGCTCCAAAGGCATGGAAAACTATGCACATAGTAGTTAAGCAGCACAATTTCGGTTTCCAAATGGTTGCTGTTGATCTTTCAACACACTTACGGTGACACTTCTGACAAAAGCAGCACTCCAAAGTAAACACAAAGCATGTGCTACCTTTTTCCTCACTTCCTGTAGACCCAACTGTAAATGAATCTGATGCCTGTAAAGAGCTTGTAAGACCTGTGAACATGCGGTGTCTTTTAAAGGAACTGGTCTGACACACAGGTCAGCAGTGGGCCTTTAAAGTTGGAATAAAATGGAAATTCAACCAATCTATTTTGTAAACACAATGTTGTTCATCTTATAGTGAACAATTATGTTTCTGTCTTTTTTTTTACTTTCATAAAATGTCATAACTAGATGTTCTTGTGACTTCTTCAATCATTCTCCAATCTCCCTTTCTACAATCAACTGCAAGCCTCAAGATCTACCAACAATGGACCGAACTTTACATTTCTTATTTATGATAATGTTTCACTTGATTGTATGCTATAATTTGGTAGAAAGATTTGTTTTTATGTATTACAATGTGACTTTAACACACTGCCCTGACAGACAGAGATGTTTTTGTTAACTAAAAACAATGGGAGGTTATGAAATTCAAACTTAAAAACCTGGCAAATGTATACTAAATTTGACAAAACACACCCAATTAATATTCAGGCAATCGGACAGGTGAATCATTTTTTTTAAATCTGTTCAATGAATCATCTGAAATAATTGAATAAGTATTAATTTACCTCTGTTGATCAGTATAGTGTAAGTTTAGTAGCATTGCCTTTTTCTTTATCCTTTAGGAAACAAGCCTTTGTTAAACTATGCAATCTACAAGTAGCCACAAATAAATGTATGCATTTAGCAGACGCTTGACTTACAGTGCATTCCGGCTATCAATTTTTACATATCATGTGTTCCCAGGGAATTGAACCCCCAACCTTGTGCTTGATAAGGCAGTGCTCCACCAACTGAGCTACAGGAACACTAATAGTAATGCCATCAAGTTTAGGTTGAGCTACTATAAACAAGCATGTGCTGAGTCCACTTGGTGAGACACAGCAGAGCAAATCATATGCTGAGCCAGATCCACAGAGACCAACTGATAACACACACACACACACACACACACACACACACACACAGATAGAGAGAGAGAGAGAGAGAGAGAGAGTGAGAGAAAATAGACACATCATATAAAACCACAATAACCTTTTGAAATGCTACAAAGACTTTTTATAGTAGCAAAACAGACCTTATGAATTTGATATACTTGACCCCAAATATCTTATATAAATCCACATTATTAAGCTCATAAAATTGAGACCATTAGTCAAAAATAAATTATTGAATTTGAATAATTATTTATTTATAATTATTAGATATTTTTTCTAATTATTAATATTGAAATACTTTTCAATTATTTCATTGCCAATGATCTTTGTCTTACATTAGTGATTCCCCCAACATTTGGAGTTTTATGTATTGATTGATTTATTTTTATTCAATATATTCTGATGTTGAATCAGTCCATTGTCTCAAAATGTTTGAAAACATGGTTGCAAAAAAAAAGAAAAAAGAAAAAAAAAAACGTTTGATAAATTACTTAAATGCACATTTTTATAAATAAAATTTCAATTTTTTTGGTATTGTAAAAATCAAATGGCTTGGATTTTGCCTTTGCCCTTAAATGACCCTTCACAGCGTTAACTGAGACGTCACTGACATCCACCAATCAGCTCACAAGGGGCGGGACTAGGAAAACATGTCGTCTATATCGGAGCTCTACGATGTCACTTGGGAAGGTAAATTACTTTGTTTTGGTTAACAGCGGTTATTAAGATATTCAGTGTCCGTATATAGCAATCATAGTTAGTCGTGTTATTCATATTGTACAGGTTTACGAACTAAGTGCCTTATTCTTTGTGCTTTTTCATTATTATTAACATGCCACTATGTAACATTAGCCAGTTAGCTTATGAAGGCACAGCCTAGTAGCAAGACTTGTATTATAGAAAATATAATTTTATGTAAGTTAAATATAAGATGTTGGGCTGAAGATGTTTAGCGTGTATTCAGCTATTATTTAGTGCTTAAATTAAATGCTAAAATTGAAAGGTAGGCGGATTTTAATGCAAATCTTTTTATGTCTGCCTGGTCTGTTTACGATGAGTCCCTTGTGGATTTGGGGATCTGCAAAGATCTGATGTGATATTCATGCTCTTGAGATGATCATCATTTGTTTTTATGATGACATTCTTTTGTTGCCATAAAGCTGATATCTTAATTCAGTGCAATGATCAAAAAATTCGGATTAAACCACACTGCTTAACGTTAATTCAGATTAATTCATCACTTACATGTTACATGATGTATGACTTACTCTTTAGTCACAACTTGATTTCTCAGATCATCTTGGAGTGCTATCATTAAAGCAAAACAAGGATTTCAAATACTAAAACTTTATGAGATTACATTTTCTTAATTTAATTTGTAACGAGGGAATTTTTTTTATAAACGTTTGATCAGTGGTCTGGTCTCAGATCTTTGTACCGCTCTGTATGTGCTTTTGTTTTAAATATTTTGTAAAAATCTTAGATATTTCGTGGTATTTTATCTGTTTTACAGCATTTTTAGAAAGTACTGTCATTATCAGGGAGTTGTATTTTTCTTATATAACCTAGACTGTCCTAAAAAGGTTTGATTTGATTAAGTATATAGTCAGGAAGCCTGTCAGTCTAATGGAGCACTAAAGATATTAAAAACCAAGTAAGAAGATGAATATAGGAAGTTATGTTATATTCAAAATAAATAATTGATGAAGAAAATAAGTTGGTGGTAAAGTTTCAGGACTGATGTGTCTATTTGTTGCATTTCAGAGATGCGTGACAAACTCCGTAAGTGGAGAGAAGAGAATTACAGGAACAGTGAGCAGATTGTGGATGTCGGTGAAGAGCTGATTAATGAGCACGCGTCTAAACTGGGAGATGACAGTAAGTACATTTACAGTACACAAAAGCAAAGTTAAAAGTTATAAAACACAAATGACCTTTAGCCTCTATAACATTAGAGTTAGGTATAAACTTAATGGGTTTTATAATTAGATCTGGTTTAGGGTGATGTCAGCCTGACAACAATCAGACACATCCTTTCAATAGAAGAAGTGACAGATATTTAACAAATAAATAGTCTGAATAACTATTATAATTTATTGCATGGAACCATCGTAGAACATTGAGGTTATATTCCCATTAGATAAATAATAGGAAAATTTCCTAGAGCAGGAGATCTGAAGTTTGACTAATTTTCTTGAAATGTATTAAGACGTTGAGTTTGTTTCAAAAGCAATGCTTTGAGGGCTGTAGTGGTTGTGATTTAGAGAGGAATTAATTTAACGTGCAACTTCTCGGAAAGGCTTTACAATTAAAATGTGAGGGGAAAAGTTGTCTCTAAATTCACTTTGTAAGCTACTGCCACTAAAAACTTACATTTTTATAAAAATATAAATTAACCTCACTAAATGAGTAGTTAACGCAGTCTTGGCAATAATATTTCAGTGGTGCAAGCCATTAACCTTTATTTTCCTTAAGGCAGTACATTTCAAAATAATACGTTTTTGGCTAATGTTAACATTAAATGTCATTAATTTTATTATTTTTTTTTGGCTGCAGTGTTTGGATCCACTAATGTTCCACTAACTTGTTTCAAAAGCAAATATTTTGTTTTAGATTTGGATCCCAAAACCAGAAAAAAAAAAAAAAAAAAAAACATCTATGCGTGTATGATGAATATTTTTTTTTTTCTCTCTAACAAAAGTAATGTTTGTCGAGTGTCTGACTGATTCTTTTTTCTTTCCTTAGTGATTTTCTTGATTTGTCCTTAAATATTTGAAAGCAAAAAGACTTTTCAGCTTTTCTTTTGACATTGAAATGAGGTTATAGTAGAAACATCTGAAACGCTTAAGATGGCTTAATATTTATTTACTTTGGTCTTTTATGGGTTTCTTAGCCAGACAAGCAGATGAAGTCCTGCAATCGTGTTGTCAAACATAGCTACTAAAGCCAAAACTCTCTTGCGTTAAAATCATTATCTCAGAGGTGATCCAATCCTTCATGCTGGCTTTTGAAACGTCTTTCTATAGACAATTTTGGTTTACCAGTTGAAGAAACTGGACTGTTTTGCAACACAAATCAAATTTAGGCCTTTTTTTCATTCATATTGTTATTTTAAAACCACATGTAATCTCAAATAACTATTATTAAATGTTTTTTGGCTGTTTCGTCAAAGAACAACACCACTTTTTGAGGAATCTTAGCAAACAACAATGAAAGAGCCAAGCTGCAAGTTGCCAAACAGCCCTCAATAAGGCATTTATTGCAATACATGTGCTCATACAACCAAACAAAACAATTACTATGTATTTTATGGCTATAGGATGCTTTTCAAATTTCTACATAGGCCTGGTATCTAATAAAGGAAAGATAAAGCAAAGATCAGTGAAAGTCTCAGCCATTGTTCTAGTACTTCTCACTTGCCATGTAATGAGTTGTATTTTATTGGTGCATGATTTAGTCTTTTTACAGAAACCTTTTAAATTTTTTTGTTGTTGCTGTGATTATGATTTATACTGTCCTTAAAGACCCTCTCTGAGGGGTAAATGCTTTACAAAGCTTGTTTTTATTGAAACCAGCTCTTAAATTGGCTGTGAAACTAGATGGTTATTATCAAAGCAAGACTTGGAATCATAAAAACTCAGAAAACTCTAGGCATTTGTTTTGGATTTTTTTTTTTTTTTGTTCAGTGGGATTTTATTGTTCGTTCTCAATGAACACTTTTGTAATCATTCAGCCGATAGACTCGGACATGCTTGTCAAAACACACTTCTCTGTCTGTCATGGAGCATTAAATTCATTAATTGGATCCATTAGCCAAGCCCCCTAATCCGTTTTCTTTATTGTAAATAGAGCAGCTAAAGCCACTAGCTTTGTTATGGTTGCCAGTTGAACATTAAATGTTGCCGTCTTGGAAATTACTTAAACATTTAATTGTAGGAATCTTAAATTCCTGCAATCTGTCAAAGTAACGACCCACTTTTTGGGCCGAGATGACGATAGCTGCGCAGTTTCAGCACATAACGCATGTCATGACGAATAGAGGGTGAAATCCGCTCACCCTTTGTGGTGTTTGACTGAACTGATAAAACTGAGCGTTTCCATGAAACGTGCCAGCGCGCCCACACCCGGAGATTACGCAGACAAACTATGCCGCTGATGGATGCTAAAGATTGTCTTTTCTAATGATACAGAGAAGAAACGTCACAGTTTGCTCGGGTTCACATGTGCTCGATGTTCATTTGTCATTTCTGCTACCATGGTGAAAAATGGACTTCCTAATCTGGTGTCATTTTCTGTTTGTCTCTTGTGTTCAGTTTGGATAATTTACGAGCAGGTGATGATTGCAGCGCTGGACTGCAGTCGTGACGATCTTGCCTGGGTGAGTTTCCTTTGAGTAACTTTTGCACTCTTTCATCTGTAGACCTTCAGGTTAGACGCCATATTGAACATAGATGAAATCAAGGCTGTGAGGGATAGATTTACAGACTTTACCACGGCACCCACTGCATAAAGGTCCTAGATCATTTAATTTTCAATGGAGTTTGTGTCTAATGAAAGTGTTTTTTTAATGCTTCGTCACCTTAACAATCGGTTTGTTGTTAAACATCAGTACAATCCATTTATCGCAATGTAATGTTTTCATTCCTAAAATGTAATTAAATCAAAAATAAATGACTATGGTCTCTTCAGCTTGTCATTCTACTCGCTAAGCTTTAAATTATTTTTGCCCACTGAAAATGCAATGTTTCACTTCTTTCTTTTGAAAAAAACAAAAAAACAAATGGTTTGAGATTCAAATCAGGGATGTTCCAGATCCTCCTTGTTGTCTTGAGACACTTACAGTAGTCAGTTTCTGAGGTTCTTACCAGTGGCTAGGAAAACAGCGGGAATAACCGTCTGTGAGCGTGATGGGTCAGCCGGGATAAGCCACAGAGCAAACTTTCCATCCTAAGCAGGAAAACATTGGATTTGACAGTAACCATTCCTCACCAAGTCATGAGTGTGTGAAAAAAAAAAAAAAAAAAAAATCCGGGGGCCTGTTCATCTCAATGGGAAAGAACTGGTAAAAGTAGCATCCTGCTTCTGCTTTTTATAGTAGCCAGTGTGGAATTGTGGGTTCCCCGCTGTGCAGTGCTCTGAATTCTCACCCACGTCACTTGCAATTTTTCCTCACTGCTGTATGGCCGACCTGTTTATCATGGGACCCACGGACAGGAAAGTTACGGTTTCATTTTATGGTCAGCAGAAACCTTTGCTGTAATTTTGTCTTGTCAAACTAGTCACATCACACTTTTTAAAGTAGATCTATAAAGTTTTAAATGCTGTGGGCAAAAAAAATGCACAAAGCCCACATTTCATCACCCCTGAGAGTTGTAGTATAATTTTCAAGTCCTCTGTAATTCAGCAGGCTTTACATGATCACTCAAACTGTGGTTGAAAAAATACATGAATTCTTTCTTTGTGAAAAATAATCATGACTGATGTTTAATTCGTCAGCATTTTTTGACGTTAACTCTGTAACGCCTGACATGAAATCACAAAACATATACTTTTTTTAATTTGAATTATCTATTGATTCTTTTAACAAAATATTACATTTTGTATTTTTTTAATGTATCAAGTTTGATATATCAATTTTAATGAATAGTTCACAACACTTGAAAACTGAATCTTTGTAGTATTTCCGTTGATTTTTGCTTCTATAAGAACCATTTAATTTATCTTACTTCTAGTTCAAAAGTTTCTATATAAATAATGAAAATTACCATTAAAAAACAAACAGCTAAATGCTCTTCTTTTGAACTTTCTATTTATCAAATAATTCTGAAAAAAAGTTTTCTCAAAAATATTAATCAGCACAACAATGTTTAACATTGATATTAATAAGAAATATTTATTTAGCATCAAATCAGCATATGAAAATTATTTCTGAAGTGTCAAGCTGGAGTAATGGCTGTTGAAAATTCAACTTTGCCTTCACAGGAATAAAGTACTTTTTAAAATACCTTAAAAAAAGTTAATTGTAATAATATTTCACAATATTACTGTTTACTTTAAATTGTGAGGCTTGTGAGCAAAAGTGACTTATTCCAAAAACATTTAAAAAATCTTACAGACCCCAAGCTATGAACTGGTGTAAATGTATAAGTATATTAATATTTTGTGTCAATTAAAAAGAAAAAGGAAGCCATTTTTTTTGGTTGATTCTCAAATTTTAACCAGTAGTGAAAATGTTCAGTGACAGACCAATGGCACATGTCTGGAAAATGTTAGGAAAACCTGTTTTTTTTTTCATGTTTGCATGATCAACCCCAACATTGTTGTTGTGTTTTGCGTAGAGTTGCCTACAGGAGCTGAAGAGGCAGTTCCCAGACAGTCACCGAGTGAAGCGATTAGCAGGGATGCGGCTGGAGGCTCTGGAGAGGTAAGACACACCGCAGCAACATCTTAACACCATGGCTTGGATAAGCTACAACGGAGGGTGTGGGGGGACGTAAGTGGCAGGATGCGTGGGAAGGGAGGCTGTTTATTTTGCAAGCCACCGTTCCTTCTGCTAAGTGGAAAAGCGAGAGAGAACGGTTTAGCCTTTGGTAATCCTGTGGCTCTTTTGCCCGAATGAGGAATTCAGAAGTTGGAAGTGGTCTTTGCCGCTATTATTCTAGGGGTCCCTCTGTGACCTCCCCCCGCCCTGTCGCTATGTTTGAGCAAAGAATTAAGAAGGCCGTAAATTGATGTCAATGTATAGAATTTCAGCAGGATTTCAGATCTGTTTCAGTCTGCTCGCCATATCTTCAACATGTTTATCAGTTATGCCAGAGGTTGTTCCGTAATTGTGAATGATTGCCCCTGCACAGTCAGATTAAATAAACTACAAATTTGGATCTAATTGCCATCAGACGCTCGACTTAAGTGAAACTCTCCGCCTCCACTCCCACATGGTTGAATCCTACATAAATCGAGCAAGTCAAAGCGGCTGGTGCCATGTGAGATCTGCCAGAGAGTGATTGAGCTCTAATGTGGATGTGAGAAGAGGAGTGGCATTGGAGCCCAGTGATAATAAGAACCAGAGCTGCTTCTGTTGTTGGTTGCCGACTGAAACAGGTTTTGCTTTTGATCATAAAACGGCTGCTTTGGCCGCACCAGGGTTAGCTTTGCAGGTTGTCCCTTGTAAAAAGAAAAAAAAAATCTATTTCATCCTTCATTCGACATGACAAGCTTATTGCATTGTCCTCATATTCTTCACAAAACAGTGTATGGGATCAGCATTGTACTTCATAATGTACTTTCAAACACTGTGCTCTCCAACCCTCAGCTCAGGTCGAAGGGCCCGATCAGTGTATTTATTTCATTTTCTTTGCATCTGTAACTCATATACGTCTCTTCTCGGAATGCCTGTTAAGCAAAATGCACTTCGAAACGATGCCTGATTTGTGGTGGAAGTGCAGGCTGATTTGTTTAGAGGTAAATCAAAGTGCAGGCAATCACGTTGGTGGATTACGCTCTTTGTGGAGCTAGTAAACCTCACACAACACTGGCTATTTGAGGAGGTACAATAATGACTGTTTATTTCTGCCGCTTGGATACGTAGTCTCGGTCATTATAGAAACAAGCCGCTGTGTATACAAGAAGTTGGTTACTGGGAACTTTATTTGATAGCCCTACTACTTCATTTCACATGACCCGTGTTCCTGTTGATTATCCTTAAATATGATCTTTCTGTTGAAGGTATGAGGACGCCAATAAGCTGTATGACTCAATACTTCAAGATGACCCGACTAATACGGTAAGAAAAAATAAAAAAAGAGTCTGAAAGTCGTTTTGCTGTCTAAAAAGTTATTTTTTGTGAGATTTCAGCCGTATAGGTTATATGCTTTCTCCCTGCAGTGACCTCAGCCGCTAAAATCACACACACACGCAAACACAGTACTACAAGTGTGTGATGGTAACAAAGACCATTGATTTATGGACTTCCGTTGCATTAAACACAGCCATGACAAACTTGGCAAAAATAAATGCCTTGTCTTTTGAAGATGGGGATTTATTGCTTTTCCTGAGACTCCATAGAGCGGTCCCAGGGGTGCAGATTTTTCCCCTTTGTTTTTTTACCTTTAACCATTAGATAACCTAAAGGAATAGTTCACCCACATTTTTTTATTCATTTTTAATTTATTCACCTGTATGCCTTTACAACTGCATTAGGGTTTATTTCCTCACAAAACAAATAGTTTTAAGAGTTTAAGTGAATCGGTTGGTCTGGTTCACAAGACCAGTCTTGAGGATTCTTCCACAGAATAGGAAATTCCTGAGTTCAATCCAGTGAGGTGAGGATCAGCGAATAACAAATTCAATTTTGGACAGATTTTTAAGCTACACTTCCATTCAAAACATGTCAAAATATCAAAAATATTACAAATATATATATTTATTCTTGGCAAACTATTTTCACATTTTTAAAAGCCTGCAGTAGTCTTCAGTGTCACATGATCCTTAATAAATAATTCTAATAGGCTGATTGTGTGCTTAAGAAACAAACATGTTATAAATTTTGAAAACCGTTTTGCTGCTTAATATTTTTGTGAAATCTTTTGTGCATAGATGCATTAATTTCTTTAAAAAAAAACAAAAAAAACATAAACTTAACTACTCAAACCCCCGAACATGTTGGCAATTGAATCGCCATTGGCTAGTAAATATTTTAGTTTACTCCCCAGACTGATCAGTACACTTTTAACATCAGTCAGTCAAGCTTTATAATAATAAAGTATTATTTAATATAACTTAAGTAGTAATAAAATCCATTTGATAACCATGTTTGAATGCATATTAGTCATTTTAACTGAACATTTTAACTTGAGAGGTGGTGTTTTTTCTGTCATTCAATGTTTCTGACAAAAAATACTAGGATAACAATGATACGAATTCTAATAATAAGAACTATAAAACACACTAAGCATTACTAAGGATTAATGAGCTGCTGGATTCATGAATATTAATCAGGTTTTGTGCGTTCACTTGAACTGATTTGCTGAAATCAAAACAGGAATGATAATAGGTGAGTGCCAGCCAATGGGATTGCCGTTTGCGCATTAACACCACCCACTACCGGAAAACCTGTCTGTTCTTAATAGCTGAAGACTTCCAAAGGAATGCTGTTATATTGACAGAAAAAAGAACAACAAAGAATATTGTTTAAATGTAGCACATCAATTCTCTCTCTGTCTCTCACTCGCTGTGTGCATGTGAGAGAAAGCGACAGCGATGTCCACCTTCCCACTAGAGTTTACGGTAAATCAAATACAGGTGCGCTGGGTATCAAATGAGGTAAACTGAGATATATCACAGATCGCTTGACGGAGAGTGAAACTCTGAAGCCCTCAGACAGAGAGTGTTCACGAGTGAAAATATATCTGTGCTAAACTTATACTTAGCCTCCAACTAACACACTGGCAAGTAAAATCTGAGAATTTATTAGCCATTGGCTAATATCAGACATGTAGAGGGTTGTACTCCAGACTATTGAATGGTAGTGTATTTTATTTTTGGGTGAACTTCCCTTTAAAGTACTTGGTTCAGTGCTAAATTTTATTATTATTTATAGGTCACTTAGGTATTCAAAGCCCATATGTACCATTAGCTGTTGATTTTTTTCTTGTCTTGGCATAACACGTGAAGCCTGTTTTTTATTCCCTTAATATTTATTGATTTTAAGTGGAGTGGTTTACAATATCCAAGTATGCTCCATGTTTTTCTAGTATCTTTCCACCATCACCCTAAAGCATATTTTGTACCTGCCCTTCATTCTTACATAAGGGGTGTGCAGCCATGCAAAAATAAATGCTTTAGTGTTTTCATAATCTTATTTGTTTTGGGCCTTCCCTGTAGACGCAAAACACATTTTTTTTTTGCGCTGTCTTTACACATGGACTTGCTTAAATGTTTTAGCGGATACTTTTGTTCTTTGGATATCATGCACGGATTCCACACTTCACCGTCCGTCTGTTTTGAACACATGGAGGCTTTACTGGCAAAGTCAATAAACCCTCATGTGCGCTCCGGCAGGACCCCCTTCCCCCTGGTGATCTCTCTCTCTCTGCCTGTTTTCTGCCTTAAAGGGATAGTTCACCCATAATTAAGAATCTGTCATCATTTGCTCTCCTTCATATTGCACCAAACCTTAATGATTTTTTTCTTCCATGATCATTTTTTTATAATGTCACTCTTTTGCATGGAATTATGGGGAGCTTTTAAGTTTAAAACAGTTACAGTAAAAATATCATAAAAATAGTCAATTTGATTTGTACACTATCTTTTTTTAATCTTCTGGAGTCATAATCTTTGAAGTGTTTTTCAGTGATAATCTTCTCCTTCTTTGGAATGTTAACCGTTTTGACTAGATAATTGAAAAAGGAAGTTGAATTCAAGAACCAAATCAGTCAGTCAAATTATTAATTGAACAGATCTGACTAGAAAAATAATTATTTCACACATCAGTCATTGCTACTTCTCTCATTAACTTAACCTGTCAAGGTTAAGTAATATTTTGGTCTTTAATGTCACTTTTTTTTATCATTTGGAAGCATGACAGTCCCAGTCCTTATTCTGTTTTGTTTTGTTGAAAATTGTCCAGGATATAAAAAAAATAAAAATAAAAAAAACTATTTTTGTGTTTCACTGAAGAAATCCAAGCGGGTTTGGAACAAGTGAACAAATAATGACCGAATTTTCATTTTGGGGTTTTCATTTTAAACTATTGCTTTAAGCTATCACCGTCCTCATCTTGTGGGCACAAAAAAAGAAAATCCTCCTGTCCTCCGTCCTTTCGTCCATGCATTTGTTATATCATTAACATTGATATTTATTTAACTATCTGTTACTTTTGGACCGAACTGCTTCTATCCGTCTTTCTCCCTCTGAAAACGAGAGGCCTGCTCTGTTTGTTTTTTGTGCATTTCAACCGAGGCACTCTCCCTATTCCCATGATCAAAGTTAAATTGCAAGCACATTTAACGGCGTGTAAATGGGAAGTTGAGATGATCGGTGCAAAATGGATATCATCAAATCAGTGCGGTTACATTGTTTTTCACAATCTAGTAATCATATCGCTTTGCCCCTCTGTTAACATCCAAAAGATATGTAACAAATTTCCCCTTGGGGAAAAATGTTTCCCAGTGTCCGAGTGTTATCCAAGCCAAAAACGCCTTGGGAAAGAATGTGGTAATACCATGATTTTTGCAAATGTCCCCATCAAAGTCTTGCTATTTACATGAACTTTGTCTTCTGTAGTAATAAAAACCATGAGGAGAATGATATTTGATTACTAAACACCTGCAGGTAGAAATATAATATTTACACACACACATACCTTTTGTGAAATAAGGTTAAACTTGGCTTTTTATTTATGAATGCGTCATTTTAACCCAAATTTGAATCGTTGTCATCAGTATAATGAAATGGTCCTTTTACACACAGTTCAGCAGAAAAATCACTGGAAAATACTGTCCAACCATGTCTCATTACTTCATCAGTCTCTCGCAGAAACCGGCTGCAACCATCATCTCCTAAAAGGAAATGTGCATTTGTGAATGATCTCTCAGACAGCTGTCATTTTTTTGAACCAGGAAGTCTGGGAAATGAAGTGAAATGGGCTGACAGATTCTTAAAGCTTTGCTTGATCGCTCTGTGAAATGTCATGCAGTAGGACTTTACTCTTTCAGGATTTATAGAGTTGATTCGGTGGCTCTCTAAGTCAATAGACCAAAACAGGCCATCAGTTAAGCTATCAGGGGCACATTTCCACTGTGAAATGCTTAATTGTCTTATCATCATACTGAATGCACATTGACAGGACATGGTAGGCTAGGCTTGGTAGGATTCACCCGCTTCTGGAAATGGTGTAGGCGAGAACCATGTAAACCACCCTGACACAAATTAGGTTTAGCCCTGATTTTTTTCTGATGGCCCTGAAAGAGAAGTGCCTGTTTTCTGATACTTCCAAATGCAAGTCACCTCCCGTCAAATGCTGTGCGTTTTTAGGACAGGAATGGAAGAAAACCATGAAGTCTTTGTGCAGTGGCAACTAGACTGTACTTTCCCACCATTCAATCTCAGGCAGGGTGACAAGAGGTTGTGGTATGGGAGGGATGACATCATCTAGGTCACCTGTCTGTAAATGCAAGGCTTATCTAAATGCTGTGTTGTTCAGTGGAATGGGATGAGGGCATGATCCAAGAAAATGGCGGAAAATTGGCGACCACTGTGAGGACTTGTGAGGCATCCCAGCATGCAGAGCTGAGATTGGAAACCGAACTGTTGTAATTATAGGCTGTGGAATAGATGTGGTACCCATTAACCAAAATTGTTGAATCAACAAAAATTGCTAAAGGTTTCTCTGCCATGGCGGTGTCCAAAAAATGTTCGAACTCCTAGCCCTTCCATCGCTCATTATTGTCCAATACCTACAGCAATGATTTGGAGAAGTTCTAACTTGCTTCTACCAATCTGTCTGTTATTATCTATCTCACTGTCTGTCTATCTGTCTGTCTGTCTATCTATCTATCTATCTGTCTATCTGTCTATCTATCTATCTATCTATCTGTCTATCTATCTATCTGTCTGTCATTTGTTCTATCTATCGTTCTATCATTCTATCGTTCTATCTATTGTTCTGTCAATCTATAGTTCTATCTATTGTTTTATCTGTCCGTATACCTGTCCATGCATCTGTCTGTTTTGGTCTATCTGTCATTCATTGCATCTATCCATCTGTTGTTTCTTCCGTCTAACCATCTATTGCTCATCTATCTTTGAAGTGGTCTACCTTTACTCACCTAAAACAGTGCCCATTGCTGAACACTTAAATGGAATATTACCAAGCTGTTTATTTTAACACTGTTTGACATAGCAGGCTTACTGCATTCACTGAATTTCAGCACTCTCACGCTGTCTGTAATTCAGCAGGATAAACATAGTTGTGCTTGTAAAAGCGATTGAGGTCAATGAGAATCCTCCTGAGGTTGACCCCTGGAATTACACTCAATTACGGTGCAGAACAAGATGAAGTTTGGAAAGGTCAAACTGATTTTTTTCTGAACTGACACTGTTTTGTTCCAATTTTTCTTTTTCTTTTTTTCATACAGTTCTTAGAAAACTGTCTGACATTCGTTTTTCTGTACAACACTAAAAGAAGCTACTTTTTCTGTCCATTAAGTCAGTGGGGACTAACGTTGCTTTGAATCCTTTTGACTACCATTTATATAGGTAATCACAGTTGAAACATTCTTCAAAATTAAATATGACATGAGGATGAGTAAATGAAGACAAAATGTCATTTTTGATTGAACGTTCTTTTAATATTGCTTCAGTTGATTTGAATGTTCTCATGAATTTGAACTTTCACACATTTAGTATAACCTTGTTCTTTGAAATGACAATTTGTGAGATATAACTCGTTGACTGCTACTGATCATTAGATTTGGTCTGGATATGTTGAAACCAGTAGCAGGTAATTCTCTTATTTAAGGTTGATTTTCAAGTCAGGTCGTGTCGGTACACCACAGAACTGAGAGTCAACTCCTTTTTACCCTGTGAGAACGAAGTTTGCATTTGAAATCTGTGGAGGTGGGCTCTCAACGGCAGTCTGAAAGTGGAGCTAGGGGTTGATAGAAGCAGCCAGCTCCTCCACGGTGAGAGCCACTCAGAAATGTTTAAGAAGAAAGGATCGTGCAGAGAATGAAAATGTAATGCTGGCCTTTCCTATATTCCTATAAAGAGACTGAAATGGTTTGGAATAGCTCATTGTTTAATAAAGTTTCGTAAGACTCTGGTCTACCAGCCTCTGTATTTTTCTGTCGGTGCCAAGTGCGCTAAGAGGAAACGAAAGACAGATATGGGGCCCAAGTAAATAACCTGAGGTCACAAATAGTCTTCCGCCTTGTTCAGTACCGAGTACAAAGAAATCAGTTCTTTGGCAGAAACTGAACATTAACAATACAATTTGACAGCTTAAACTATTTGGAATTGCCTTTTGATTCCGTTCCACAGTTTCTTTAAATACTTTTGTTAGGATAAAGTTATAAATTGATACAGAACTCATACAGTAATCCAAACAGCTTGAGGTTGTAGCTCTAGTCTTATTTCACCTGTCATCTCCAGCCTGGTAATGTGAAACCATGTCTTCCTCTGATCCAGTAAGTACTATCAGACTTGCGTACAGTATGGGTTTGGCAGTTCATCAACTCTTTAGCTTGAGCAGCCAGTGAAGCAGGTTCGTCTGGCCGCCTGGTTGATGGATAAGTGGATTTGGAGTGGCAGTGGTATCATAGCAGTTCCAGATTTATGGCTTTTCAGACGTGACTCATGCCCGGCTTGATGGAGTTTGGTCCGTGCTGTGGTAGTAGGGAAGACCCACTCTATCAAGTGCCAGTTCATAAATAATATCTTGGGCACTTTTAACGGTAAAGCTTCTGCTCTTTGCTCTCCTTTCACCAGTGAAGGGAAAAAAGAGCCGCTGCTGGAAAAGTCGTCGAACCTGGCGTAATACTTTCTGATTCAGATTGATGAGATTCTAATCCGCCTGAAGGTCACTTCTGCGTCGGAACAAGGCGGACGTTATTTGTGGCTGATACAAGCTAGGCTTTGTAAGTTTATGTGAATGCATATGGCCCGTGGCTCTTTGGCAATGTTATATTTTCACCACTTGAAATGGGTCTTTACTTGCGCTTCCTTATGTAAGCAGCATCTTGCTGATGCTCATGCGCCAGAATCCACAGGCTTTCTAATCTGATAAAGACATTACTTCTCGGTATCTGCTGGTATATTACTTATGACTTGAATGCAGTAATAATATGCTTTCAAGGAAATGTCATCTGGGACAATTTGATGGTGCAAGGCTGTTTATTATAACACCGCCTCAGGGGAGGAAAAAAAAAAACTGCACATACATGCACTTCTGCCCAATGACTGACAGCATTTAATTCTCCTCTGTGATGTCCTATTTCGGAATTCATGAAAAAAGTATTGATGCTTTTAGGGTGTTGTAAGACGCAGTGTTTCCCACAGACTTACACTATATTTGTGATGGCACTTCCACCAATGGAGGGAGGGATTGTTATGTATTGTGTTGTAATAAAAAAAAAATAAATGCAAATACTTCTAATTATTTCTACGGGGCTTTCTGAAAAAAAAAAAATGGGGGGGGGGGGATGTTTTTCAATATTCATCTGTATTGAAGGAGCAGACATTGAGCGGTAGAGTTAAAGAATGTAACATTTCAGTATCATTTAGCCAATGTCAGGTTATCTGCAGGCTTTTTTTTATTTTACATTTTTTTATTACATTTTAGCACCTTTTTAAAGACCTGCTCGAATACTATTAATACCATATGAGAAATGTAAGTGCTTATATTAGCTATCCACTGGCTCACATTAACAGATGTGTTTTTGCTGCTTAAAAATATGCTTACATTTTCAAACTGATCTTAACAAAAACAGCGGACAGGCTGATTGAAAAAACAAATTCATTCTCTGACACCAGGTGGTGCTTTTCGAACAGCAGAAATACTTTGGTTTCCCCAGTAAAGCAGTGCTCGTAAACATAGATATGTTCTGTATAGGTAGAAACCACATTCGAGCGCTCCAGCCACGTCGATATGTCCGCCATCTTGGAATGCTTAATGTGTTGTTACTCTCTCAACAACAACAACAACAAAAAGGTGAAATTAAATTCCTGAAGAAATTGGATAAACTTTCACAGATAAAAAATAATAATAATAATTTGCATTTTTAATATGTATTAACTGAATATAATATAGTTTTTAACCTATAGTACCTTTTAAATGTTGTGTTTGCCAAAGACTCTTGTTACATGCGTATGACTAGGGTTGCAGATATACAGGCAACTTGCTCTTGTCTGTTCACAAGCCTGCTTTGATCATTCCAGTATAGCAGATGGCTTACGTATAGTGGTCCATCGAATGTACTGCTAATAGGGCGTCTATCTATACCTATACATTTTTACATGAGTTTTGGACAAACTTGTGCAAAACTGTTTGTGGCGGTCAATGTTGATATTGTGATGGCATCCGCCACAAATAAATCAATGTATGTGAAGCACTAAAGAGTGCCTTAAAATATACTGTGCGACATTTACAATCATTCACAATCAAACAATAGTCATGAATGAAACAAAATGTTAGATTTTTGTAAATATTACTTTTATATTTGACATTTAACAAAATATAATTTTGTGGTCTATAATGTACTTTTGAGTTTGACATGTTTATTTGTATTTGTTTTATATTATGTGGTGTGAAAAAAAAAAAATTGTAGCATATTTTTTATTTATTTTATTTATTTTTTTTAACAAGGAAACATTAGGCAAGTTTGGCATAAGCCAGAAATCTGGATATGCAAGACTCTGTCACAAATTGCTGAAACTAAAATAGGAAGTTTCTTTTTTTTTTTTTTTTTTGAGTGTAAATCTCAAAATCATTATTTGTCTGATCAAAACTCAAAACATGGAGGTAAAATCCAACTCTGTTAGACTGTGAGGCCTTTGCTGTCCCTGTTGTCTCCAGAGTTTGAACAGCAAAACCCCAGAGATTCTGGAGGTTTTTTCAGCTCTCACAATACTATGATCATTTACACAATGCCTATTTATTTCACTCTTTACTCTTTCTGTTGGTAACAAAGACTTGAAACTCTAAAGCCCTAATCCTCTGTTTATGTCTAATAGGCAGCAAGGAAGCGCAAGATCTCCATCCTGCGAGCACAGGGCAAAAGCAGTGAGGCCATCCGCGAGCTCAACGAGTATCTGGAGCAGTGAGTGTTTTACAAGAGGATTTAGAACCCCCCCCCCCATCCATTTTTTAATTAAAAGGGGTTTTGCATTTGACTGAGTTGGCCCCCAAGCCTTTCCCTGACCCCCCTTTTGTCCACTGTGGCCTTTCTGATGTGATAACTTCCACTACTCTGTCCTGCAGGTTTGTGGGAGACCAGGAAGCTTGGCATGAGCTGTCAGAACTCTACATCAATGAGCATGAGTAATGATTTCTTTCCTAATTTCTTTTGTCGATTCTTTTTTTTATTAATGCAAGAAGTTGATAGAACATGAGGGTTAATTAAATTGTCAAACTGACATACAGAAACAATGTAACTAGACCGTGTTCAAACTTCTGAGATAAAAAAAAAAAAAGAAGTAAATATATTGATCTCAATACACATCTAATGCAAAAATAATTGTCAACTTGTTGGGTGTTGAGTTTTTCCTATCTAAACTATAAATGTAAAATATATAATTTTGTCTCATAAGAATAATTTAATCAGTAAAATGTCCAGAAGTTGTCTGTATGGAATGTGATGTTTACAAAGGTTACGAGGTCGCATTCACCAGCATCTTGCAGGTCATTCTCAGGACCTTCGACTGACATGCGACGGTTGCTGTAGAGCTGTGGGACCCTCTGGAGTAAAAGACAGTGAAATGCCAGTCTCAGCCAGGGGCCTTGCTTAAATCCGTGTGTCTGTTTGTCCTATGGAGTAGGGCCATAATAGGATTTGTTTCTTGAGCTCCCTCTCCAACTCCTGGGATAAGACTGCGCTCCCCTGCTGATAGCTCTTTTGCCTGGGGTTACTTTGTGCCAGGCATCAGGATTGAAGGAAACTTACTTTATGTCTCCTCTCCTCCATCCTTCTTTAATTGTTTTGGTCTTATTGTCCACGAGGGGGGCTACAGGGTGTTAGTATGTGTGTGTGAGAGAGAAAAAAGTTGGTTGTCCCGGTCGGAGGTTGCTGGCTGTAAGAATGCAGTCGCTCTATGTGAGCACCGCTTATTAGATACCTCACGGTTTTCTGTTAAGGGCTTTATTGCTGTAGCAGACAGAGGAAATCCAGGGGTGAGAGGATTATCTGCCCGCTTAGCCCAACTTTTCTAATATCACACCATTCTCTGACAACCCCCTATCTATAGGTCTTGTCCATGTCACTCTCTTTCTTTCTTCCCCTTTCTTTTTCTGTTCTTTATTTCAGGTCACAGACCCGCTTTTTCCCTTCCCCTCCTCTTCCGGCAAAGCTTGCATTATCACATCTCTCTGCCATGCTGTGAAAGAACAGGAGAAAGGGGAAAAAGAGAGTTTCCCAAGAGAATGAGGTGGCACCCATTCTCCAAACCAGTCAAAACAAGATGAAGACATACAAACGCCACCCTACCAGCTGATAACACCGCTATCTACACGAAGTCTGTAGTACAATTAGGCCACTAGTGGATCATGCTTTTTAATGAAGATTAAACCAGTTATCCCTTTGGTAAATAAATATATTAAAGTGGTTTCTTTGGTGAATTATGTGCTAGGTTGTAGGTTGTGATCTGCAGAACTCGCTGGTCTTAAGTGAGCTCTGCATAGTTACACTGGCTGGTCATGTGAACCAAACAGATTAGATGTGATTCTGTCAAGCATGAGCATACTAGAAAAGAAAGTCTTGATAAACTCATTAGTTTACATCACTAATCAACTAGTTGGTTGTTGGATCATTTGTCGCTTTAGGTTTCCTTAGGTTTCCAGGTTCATCAGGAGATGAGCATGTTTAGGCCTTTGAAAAAGAAAGTAATTGCATCTTAATTTCTCAGAATTGAGACTTACTTGAGACGTGTTTTTATTATTATTATTATGGCTATTTAGTATATATGTTTAGTTTGTTGTGGAGGTTTTTTTTTGTGCATGTCTGCATACTTTTTATTAAGTAAGTCTTATATATATAAGACACATATATACATATATACAAAATGTGACTTAATATCTTACAGTGATGTTTTAAACATTATCTACAAATTAAAATCATATTATGAAACATAAAGTTAGCAATTTTGGATATAAAGTAAAAATCCTGTGATTTTGACCAAATCAAATAAAACAATATATGTGTATATATGTGTGTGTGTATATATATATATATATATATATATATATATATATATATATATATATATATATATATATATATATATATATATAATGTGTATATATATGTGTGTGTATATATATATATATATATATATATATATATATATATATATATATATATATATAAATATATAAATTATTATTTTTTTTTATTTGACTGAGACAGTAAGGTGCTTTCATATTTCAAATGGAGGACTGGTAGAGTTGATGGTGGACATTGAATGCTTATATATTAGGCATTGAGTTCAGAAGTGATGTGGATTGATGCCTCCCTTGCTTTCTGTGTATGTGTGTGTCTCTCTCACTCTTTGCATTGCACCGCCACAGTTTAGGCAACGGCAGAAGCACATCTGAAAGTCTTTACGAAGAGGAAATGGTAATTGCAAGCAGCCTTCAAACTTTTGAGTGGCCTGATCTCACTGGCTCACTGGCTCACTCCTCCAGCCTCTTTGACTGTCTGTGATGTTCTCTTACTCTCACTCTCATTCTCCTCTCTTTGTATTTATAGTCCCTTGAACATTTCCTAAAAGGCTAGATAGACTCATCATCTTGTGCGAGTCAGCAACGCCAACAGTCTTTTTCCACCATTAAAAAAATCTTGTTTACGTCAACACGTTTTTTCCTGCCAGTCGTAAGATTAGCATCTATAACTCAGTTGGACATGCTCCAGCTCTGTTATACAATTTGATGTGTTGTGATAAGTTGATATGTGTGCGTGAGCACGTACAGTGTGTGCCTCGATGTGTGGACCTCGCACGGAATGAGACAGAAAGTTTGCTAACAGTAGCTAAAAAAGCCATGCGGTTTTGGGGACTTGAGGCGGTAACGAGCCTTTCAACCCCGTCCACAACTTTTGGACACATTTGGCTAATTTTTGTGTCTTGCGGCTTTGTCGTAATAGTCCTGAAGTTCTTATTGAAATTGTTTGGGATTTTTGGTGGGAGCATTGGGGAAATGTGCAGGCCCATGTTGTACTTACAAGAGTGTCTCAGACGTGAAATTGTAAATTTGTTTAAGCATTGATCTCATTTGGGAACTGCTCTTGACAATGACCTTAGGACAGTCTTGAGATGTCAATGAAGGACCCAGGGACAGATTGGTAGACCAGATTCATCTTTGCCCTTTTAGAAAAGAGGCCATGGCAGAATTGCCACCTATTGTTGCGAAGCTTCATTCATCATTTAACCATATGGGTGTTTATACAGATTTCCATTAACCCTCATAAAAGCTGATGAAAGGGAAACCTCAGACAGTCACGTCTCCCGACTGTCAACGAGACTGAGCTTTGCTTTGCTTCATCAGCCACAAAGCTACTGGGAGATGTTTTCTATGTTCTCCATTTTATTCTCTCTGTCTTGTTTCATTCCCACAGTTATGCAAAAGCTGCTTTTTGTCTTGAAGAGCTGATGATGACAAATCCACACAATCACCTGTACTGCGAACAGTACGGCGAGGTATAGTAGCTTTCTCTCTTCCTTCCTGAAATAAATGTTCCACTTCATTTAAGGAAAATTTGTTTTGTTCTATTTATTTTAATAATTTATATAAATAGTCATACTAAAGCCTGGTTTTCACTTAAGTCTGTTTGTGTTACTAAAAAAATATAAGATTACTTAAAATAATCAGTAGATTACTTGATTACCAAAAGAATCATTAGTTACAGCCCTAGATTAGTTAAAATGTCTCATTACAACTACATTGTATTACTTTTTGTAATTAAAAGGCAAATATTTTGTCATTTAAAATGTATTAAAAATTGTTTTAAAATATTGTCACGTATTAGAGAAGTATCTGTATTTATCCTAGTGTCGGTAAGTGGTGATATAGCTCGTAATTTTCTGAGAGTATGACACAGCTTTCATTCTTCAGGTCAACCATATATTCATGAAAAAGAAAATCAGTTTGAATAAAGAAAGCAATAACTTTGCCATAGTATCCTTTCAAATGTTAACGCTGCCACATTCATTGCATGCTTTACATGTGCTGCCCCGCCCTACGCCTAAAAAAAAAGGTCAGGCTCAGGATTTCTTTTTTGCTTTAATGCCTGAATACTTTTTCAATTGTTGAGATGTAATTATGCTTTCGCCAAAGATAAGAAAATACATAAAAAATACAGAAATTTAGGAGTAGGCGATCATCCCAAAATATCATATTACCGTTTTAGAACTAACAATCCATGATCAGAATCACGATCTTCCCAATTTTGAGATGTACTTTTGAGAATATCCAGACTGGAACACGCCTATGGCTTTTCTATTTTTATTTTTTGTATATGATCTTATGTTTGAATATGTTTTTATATTTTGATCACACAATTTACTGTTAAAGTAGATCAAGAGTTGCAGCATTTTTGTTGATGGATTTATAAAGAACTCTATACACAGACATAAATGTTGGCATCGGTTACTTTTATCATAGTTATATCATTTTATATCTGCAATGTTAATTCAACCCCCACCCCCAACCAACCTTAACCATGACCACATTTTTTCTTCCATTTAAATGGCTTTTCCATCCCACTGTAAAATCTCACTGGTTCAACATCTTTATCCACGTTATTAAACATCCAGTATATTCTAGGGTTTGATTTTTGTCGCTTTGCATCATTACACTTGTAATGTGGACAGAAAATTAATCGTCCTATAAACCAAAACTTTGGCCCTTTTGCACTCTATGACTAGCTGCATCCATCATGTTGTATGCTTGTATAGGATTTTCCTGTGTATTGAGATCATGTTCTGTTTATTTAGATCTCATGTCAGTAATAAGTGTGCATATAACACAACATCACCTTTCGGTTTCCTCTGCAATCTCCCTCAGGTAAAGTACACCCAGGGAGGTCTGGAAAACCTTGAGCTGGCCAGGAAGTATTTTGCGCAGGCACTGAAGCTTAACAACAGAAACATGAGGGCCTTGTTTGGCCTTTACATGGTGAGTTGTTCGGAAAACAGACACCTTCTATTTTTCTTTTCTCTTTTTTTTTTTGTGCATGTGAATGGATCCAGAGGCTGATTGGTTGGTTGATTGGTTCACACAGGGGCAGTTGAAGTTGATGTTTCCAGTCCCTGTGTTGAGAAAACTCTGACTTGCAATTTTTTTTTTTTTAAATGTAATGTAACCCGCCGGACCTTTGTAGGGCATTTCTCTGTTTATTCTAGAGATAAACAAACTTTGACAATAGAAGAATGGTAGAGAAATGGCAACCACACCATCACACGTGGCTCTGCCGGATAGGTTCAGGCAATATATGTGCTGAATAAGCCTTTCATCTGTATTTATTTAAGCAGGAAGTTGTCCATTAACACCAATGCATCATTTGTAAGTGACTCCTGACATATGAACACAAACAGCCAGCCAGGGGCAGAAGGCCGACAGAGGGTGCACAGGGAGCCACACACAGGCCCTCTGTTCAAACATACATGCACACACGCAAGCTTCAGTAGTTCAAACACCGAACCATGACAGTCATCAGTGCTCTTTGATGTGAAATGTGCACGTGAAACAAGGCTGGCAGTAGCAGGATGTCGGTCAGTACAACAAAACCAAGAGCCTGCTACCCGGTCATGTCGCGAAAAACAATGTTTTAAAACAATGTTTTTATTTTAAAGTAAGGCTAATATAGCTGAAGTAAAATAAGTTTAGGTTGAAGTATTAAAATTAGAAAAAGTAAAATAACAATAAAGCTAAATATATATATATATAATATAAGAAATCACACAAAAAATGGCAGAAAAATTATATATGTATACGTATATATGCGTTATAGTTAATTTTTCAAGATTGAAGTATTTGTTTCTTAGGTTGATGAGTGTTCAGATTTAAAAAAAATAAAAAACAGTAAAAAATTATTCAGTTTTTTTATATATATATATATACTTTTTGTCTATTTAAATTCTATTTACAAGCTCACCACACACCGTAATGTACTATAACTGTGATTTATTGACGGCCAGTAATTTTCTGGAGAAAACAAAAATGGCCCATTGTACTTGAAGATAGCACATTGTGTTATAATATTTTCTAGGTTCTAAGGAGTTAAAACTATTTTTTTTTTTTTTACTGAAAAGTAAAAAAAAATTCCAAATATTAATAAATACTGTAGTAGTATATAAATAAAATAATAGCATACGAAATGTTTGAATGTTAGTTTTTTTTTTTTTTTTTTCAGGTAAAATATTGTTTTCATCGACAGTAAAACTGATGAATAAATGACCATATTGACTAAATTCGAAGGACATTTTTGTCAAAAAATAGTATAAAAAGCAAAACATATTGTGACTCTAGTGACCAAAAATGTTCCTTAACAGCCACATCTCACCAACCTTACGCACCCCAAGCTTCAGAAGCCGAGGGATTTGCTGCCAGAAACAGAGATGAGGTTTCAGCACATCCATGGGGAAGGGCTTTCATGCTAGCCGACAGAGTCCTGCGAGCTCTGCTGAGCGGGTCTAATAGCAATAACGAGGGAAAGATGGAGGATTTGTGGTTGTGGAATGGAGATCTTGTGGTGGCTGGAGAGCATGATTCACGTTGCGCTATGCCATTCACACGCCACCTCCCTGACACTCCCAGGCCTGTCAGCACTGCCTATCCTATCTCTGATGCGAGACATATCAAGCTGCGTTAACAGAGCGCCCTGGCTTTTTTCACTACTTAACCAGGCTCAAAACCATCACATTTTCCACCCTTTAAAAAATACCCTTCATTGCCATCAGGGTTTAGCCACCCTTCCATTATGTGGCCTTTAAAAGGGAGTCAATGGGTATTTATCTCATGAATCTTTTTTTTTTTTTTTTTTTGACGCTTTGCAGAAATGGTGATAGTTTTATCTTTATGTGTTTCCCCCAACATTGTGGTCCAGCTCACCTTAGTTTTTTTTCTCTTCTTCCGCAGTCGGCCAGTCACGTCGCTGCCAGCCCAAAAGTTAGCGCAAAGGTGAAAAAAGACAATGTGAAGTACGCCGCGTGGGCCGCTTCTCAGATTAGCAGAGCCTATCAGGTAAGAGGAGTGCTTGAGTTACTAGTAGTTATGGGTGGTACAACTCAAATCTTTCCACAAAATGTTTTGTATTTAACATAACTGCTAATGTTGATTTAGTTGATCTGAATAATTTAACAACTGATATTGCATTTTTTGTTCTTTTCTGAAACACTTTAGATATATTTTATATATATGTGTGTGTGTGTGTGTGTGTATTTATATACACAAACACATATGTATTATATTTAAAATTACACATTATACGATGTATTATACACTTCCATTTAAGTCAATTTAGAGACAGCAAGATTTTTTTTCTATTTTTATTTAAACATTCTTTTCAGTATCTTAAAAAAAAAAAACTTTTAATAAGCATGGACATATCACAGCAATAATAAAACCTCCTCCTAGTCATACTGCCCAGCGCTAGTTACTGGATGTGGCGTTTGGCTGCCTGGGTTCTTTCTTTTTCTGTGTTGCAGGCACAGTCTGATATACAGACAGTGGAGAACATCCTCAGACAGTGAGCGTATGCCATGCCTTCACGCTGGGTCTGTGCTGAACACGCGTGCCTGGGCAGAGCGCAGCTAATGTGTTGACTTAAGCCCACAGGGCCTGGCATTGTGTTACGCAGCTGTTTTCTATGTCTGCATGTTAAAGCACCACTATCCCTATGAAGCAGAACAGCTGGTGCCAAACGCAGGCGTCGGGAGTTAGCAGGGGGAAAATATACAGCGTGCACACCACGACTGCAAAGGGAGGCAATAATGATAGCAGAAGAGAGGAAAATGTGAAGTGCAGCACTCGTGGTATCACTAAAGTGGTTTATACTGTTGCCATGGTACACAGAACGTAAATACTATATAAGAAATCTTAACTGCCGTCAGGGTGATATACAATGCTTTTTAAGGATTGAAAGTTAAAAGTGTAATAAAGGGGACCTTAGTCAGCAAGTAGGGTCGTCAGGGGCCACACACAAGTATACACTTGGAGAGTTTCCTGTGCAGTTGGAGGGCTCCTGTTGATGGAGCCCCCTTCCTTTGACAAGTTGGTGGGCATCTCCGTTCCAAAGAGGGGTTACCACAAGACCAGTCTGATCAGAATAAGCTGGATCTTGCCATTAAAGGCATAGTTCATCGAAAAATTAAAACTGTCATCATTTAGTGTAAATGACCCTTGTGATTTTTCACTCTTTTATAGAACACACACATTTTTTTTTTTTTTTTTTTATGTTGTCCATACAATAGAAGCCAATGAGGTCCAGAACAACTTTGGATTAATTTGACTTATAATACTGATACCTCATTTCGAAAATCTAAGTCATGCAGGTTTGGAAATGAGTAAATATTGACAATTTTTGTTTGGGTCAGCTATGCCATTAATGCTAAAGGGACTAATAAAATGTGCATTGTTTCTTTTTAAAATTTCTTTCATAGAATTTAAAATCCAAGGACTGTTTTCCACTTTCAAAAGTAACATATTGACTTTGTGGTCTCCTAGCCTCAGGGTGGTTTAAAACTTGGCCGGGTTTCTGCTGGAATTTCCAGACCACCCAATAACGGATATTAATGTTCCTTTAGTTCCTTCTGTCTTGCTTCACACAATCATCAGTATCTTTCTAGATCCCTCCCATTCACTGATCTGTATGCCTCAGGAGAGACTTTACTCACAAGGACGTCATTGGTTATGGATTGCAGTCATTCTGACGCTGTGTCCTAACCATAGCATCAGCAGCATTATGCGTCAAGACTTTGTGACGGTGCTAAGTTCCTATTTTTGTCCCATTGTGCCTGGAAGTCCCTCCCACAGTGAAATCTCATTGAAAAGAAATCATGGTTTCATCGTGGTTTTATTTTAAACAGAATTCATTTTGATTGATTGGCTGATTGATAGTTACTTCGTGCAACTCTAAGACAAGGTGTTATGCACAGTGTTTTGTCAAAACAAGATATCTGCTTACAGTGTTGGTGCTTGGGAGGTACTGCATATGATACACATATTTCTTTTGACATACAAGATGAGTCAGAGACTTTGATGTTACTTATAAGAGAAGGCTGAAACCTTGAAAAGCTGTGCTAGAATCATGTATGTTCTCTAGTGACGCAAATTTGGCGAAACCGCTTTGAATATGCACGAAGAAATTAACCCAAGGCTGTTCAGAATAAACCATTTATCCTGAACCTTGTTCACTGTACCTGAAAGCTCCTTGGTTGTATTGGGAGGTCAGCATAACCTGTTGTATTCCTTGCTTTGAAAAACATCTGAGGTCTTCAAAGAGAAGTTGAGTCACCCTTTAGCAGAGTAGCTTTGATTGATGAGGTCTTCTGCAGGTTAACGGTGCCGCCACACTTTGTTGGTTTGCATGCTTTAATTTGATGGTACTGGCAAGCCACTTTCTGGCCATGGTGGACATCTTTGGAAAATTATTTGAATTCAATTTGATAGCACATTTTCTACTCAACTCACTCCTTTTTCCTGTTAGTGCTTTCTGTATTTGACTTTGAGCATAAATACATTAACTTCATCCTTCTCTCTCAATATAGGGCTAATAATTCACTGCTGATATCACTCAGCCACAGCGGCTGTCAAAGCCTGAGTCAGTCCACGTTTCATAATAGTCATATAGACAGATGACTCACTTCTCTGATGAATTAGGGTGCAACCGAGGACTTCTGATGCGTAATGCCGTAGCCCTCAGTCACAGCAGATTGAGTGATACAGGGTCGAACCATCATAGAACACTCAGAAACAAAAGGCACACGCATATTACTTAATTTCATGAGTGAGTAATCGCAATTACCCAGTCACTGCGTGTTTGCCACAATCAGTGCAAACATGAAAACACTGGCATCGAGTCAGCATGTTAACATGTTAAACTTCTTTGAAATGCATGATATGCATTGAGTAGTCCTCTGTGGCCTTTGTAGATGCCCTTGACTTTTGCACTCGTCTAAAATGTGATGGAATCCATCAGCTCACTTGCACAACAATGTGGGGATTTTGTGAGAATGTTGGGAATGGAAGCCTGGCACAGACCACACATCAGCTCTGTTAATCTAGTGATGTTTCCCAGTAAGAAAATAACATTTGTCTCTCTGTATGTCTACATGTCCAGCGGGACCCATCAGTTACTTGGTCTGCAAACCTAAGAAACAACACTGCCATGTTCTCTGCCATGCTTTGTATATTTTCTTTTTGTTTGCCCAATGAGTTCATTGGGATGACTGGCTACTTCCTTCTACAAGCGCACCCCACAGCCCATTACGATGCAGATGTTTCCTCAAAGAAGGTCTAGAATACCTGGAGAAAGTTGTCTTTTAGCATTCCCAGATGTCAATGGCAGTTTTTCAGGCACAATCTGACAACTTTGCGTGGGGCATATATGCTATATGTTTTTACTGGATTTTGCAGACTGAATGAGCATAAAAGAGACTTCATTCTGAAAAATGTTAATTATATTTATATATTATTAATAATAATAGTTAATTAACCTGCAAATTGCTTCAGTTTACTGGTTCCACAGTTCTTTTTTTTTTAACAAATCTTTAAAAAAATGAATAAATAAAAAACATTGAAAGTGAAAGTGAAAGTGACGTGACATTCAGCCAAGTATGGTGACCCATACTCAGAATTGTTTCCTATGTTGTAATTATTTTTTTTTTTGATCAATCATAATGTTGCTCATTTTTGGTGTAGTTAAAACATCTACTAGCAGGGGTTAATGGGTTTATGCTAGGAAGCCAAACCTTGACCTCTCAATTTTTCTCAAACACCTAACACAACTTCTGCTTCAACTGGAGTTGCTGTTGTGATCGGGACATGTCGCAGACGTCAGACGAGACTAATAAGGAGAAACCGAGAGCACAGACTTTAATGGATAGTGGATTGGCTTATTATATCAATTGCTGGAGGGGAGGATAGAGAAGTGAGCTTTGGCCGATATGCTCAATTTGTCCAGTTTGAGCAAGGCACACGGACTCTTAGCAGATGAGTCACAAGTGGATGTGGCAAGAGTGTGTAAGTGAGTATGCATGGCCATGGGGGCTGTCGGCTAATGGGTCTTCGTGAGTGAGCTTGTAAGTTGGTGACTCATTAGGCCGTAGTATCCCTCCAATCCTTTTACTCTCGCAGGACAAACAAGGAAAGACAAAGAGACATCTGAGGCGGCATCTCAATTACTCTACTAGTGCAGACAAAGGTGTCATTACCATTTTAACTATTTTTGATCCAGTAAGTTTGTTTTCAGTGGATTTATAATTGAAAAGTGAAGTTGCAGATTGATTTGTGTGAATTTTAGTAAAATATAAAACACTTATAGCTAATAAGCTTTAGTTAGAGCCAAGAATTTGATTTGAAGTGAAGTGACGTGTAGCCAAAGCATGGTGTCACATACTTGAAATTGAAATTGCTGAGACTCAATCCTGTGTCCTTTGGGCTACAAGTTCGACTCACTAACCATTAGGCCACGACTGCCTAATGGGAAAAGTACTTGCTAGGTACAAAGCAACACAATTCATCAGTTTTTGCTTGGGTTTCCTGAAAGAGACAGAACATGTTTAAATGCACAGAATTAATTTTGTGAAAGTTTGAGTACTCTAGCACATTAACACCCCCTAAATTGCTTCAAGAGTGTACTAGGGAGTCTACAGGAAATAAAATAATAAAATATCCCATGTAATAGGTGCATTCTCTAATTTAGGCACCCCAGGATAGGGCTTTAAATATCAAATATTTGTAATGATGTTCATTGCGTACTCTTCAGCCTCTCAGAACAAGTCTGAAGTGTTGTATAAGGACAGCTCCTGCAAGGAGATTTGAAAATTGTGTGCAAATACTGGTCTCTTAGCATTAGTATGTCATGGAGTCTGACGCGCCACAGTGTTTGTGTTAAAACGTAACGTGTCCAAAAACATTGAAAATGGAATGGTGTCCTTTCATTAACCTCTCTCTCTCTCTCTCTCTCTCTCTCTCTCTCTCTCTCTCTCTCTCTCTCTCTCTCTCTCTCTCTCTCTCTCTCTCTCTCTCTCTCTCTCTCTCTCTCTCTCTCTCTCTCTCTCTCTCTCTCTCTCTCTCTCTCTCTCTCTGTCTGTCCTAGATGGCGGGCCGTGGGAAGAAAGAAAACAAATGCTCGGTGAAGGCGGTGGAGGAAATGTTGGAGTCCATGCAGATCACCATGTCTTAAACCTCAGCTCTGTCCCCCCTTCCCGCAATCTCTGTCACCACAACACCATGGCAGCTCTCCCTGCTCACTAGAGTACACCACCACCACCCACAGACCAGACCACCCATCCCAACCACCTTTATATCAGCTCATCCATCTTTGTATTGTTTTGAGTTCTCTGGGTAGGCATCAGACACCCAGACCCAATTCACACATTTTCACGATTCAACCTCCAGCACTCCTTTATTTATTATTAAGAGCTTATCGTTGGGTCGACTGGTGGAATCAAATGCGTCTGCGATGGAAGTGAGCATGAAAAGGAAAATCTGTGTAATGTTTCTAGTTCGGTCAGTTCTCGTAGTTTATAAGGCTTCGATTAGAGAGTAAACTGAGAAGATGCAAATGTACTTACTGTATGTGCAAGAAACTGATGTCATGACTGATCTTGCTAAAAATCAGTTTCTTTCTTAAAATAAAAGAATGCATTTTTTCACTAACCATACCAATGTTTTGGTGGGTCTTCATTGATCAGTTGTCTGTTTCATGCATTGAAATCCAAGGAGTATTTCTTCTGTCTTGCCTGGCTTTCTTGGAATGTTTTGACGAGTCGGTTTGAATCGCACAACTGGAAAATCAGCTACGGTCAGCTTTTTTTTCTTCAGCAAAATAAAGGACTGCATTTTTATGATTAACTATAACTACTTCGATGGGTCTTCGTTGATCAATTTTCTGTTTCATGCATACATTTCAAAGGATCATTTGTCCTGTTTTCTAGGAATGTTTTGCTCTTTTTCAGTCACTCAGCTCAAAGAATAGCTCTTCTCTGTTCTGCTGTGCTAATGAGTGGTTAGAAGCCTGTTCAGACCACCCTTGGACCACTCAATAATAATAGCAATAAAGAGGATAATAATCACCATTGCTATGGTCATATAATGTAACCTCAGAAGACTTCAAGAAGCGATAGATCCTTAGCTTCACACTACCCCATTGGGCAGCTGTGGGATCTTTTGAAATACTTTCACTCCTGACGATACGACTGGGACTCGTGCCCTTCAATTACAGCAAGACTGTCAGAAAAGCTCAGCTGGTAATTAAAATAAGCACTTTGAATGCATAAATTTGAGTTTTTCTCAAGTGGTAGAAAGGGAAAGATTGAGAGAGGTTGTGAAAAGGAGGTCTGGTTTCCTGCTGCACTCATTTGTAACGGTCACATCACTTTCGGGACTAAATGAGCATTCGTTTCTCACTCACCCGTGCCGGGTCAGCTGCTACTTCCATCTCTTTTGTTTATTAAGTCGTGGCAATTGTCTCATAATTTCACATGCAGCCCGGTGGAAAAATAGAGCGTTGACTTTATTGCTTTTTTTTTTTTTTTTCGTGGACCAACTGACTTGTTAAGGGGCTTGAAAGCCTGAAGTGGGAGCAGTGAAAGTCATTTACTCATCAGTTTTAATACTTTGGTCAGTGGATGTGTCTGTGTTTGATTTCGCATTCCAAGCCTCCAAAGCCGACGAAAGCCTGGGGACCACAGAGGGAGACTGACAGAGCAGTTATTTTTACAGGAACCGCTGCACTGAAGTGTAGCTTTTTGAGGAACCGTCAAGGACGGTTCATTTGAGAGAGCATATCATTTACATGTGGATCCTTGTCTCCAAGGCAACTAGGAATGGAAGAAGTCCGTGCCCTCTCTTGTAAAGGTCCTTAAAGGCTTGTAAGTGGTCTGTAAAAGAACATGTCAATCACTTTGATGTGTGAGTGATGTGCAAGACCCACAAAACTGGCCTTCAACTTAACACAATAGTGCCATCTGTAGTCAGGAGGGTGTTTTCTTTTCCTCCTCTTCACCAGCTTTTCCAAGTTTAGGAATGTTTTCATGAAAGTACAAAGTTTTTAGAAAGAGGAAGTGCAGTTCACATTTGAAAAGAATTTGCTCTGGTGTAAAATGACACATGCTATATTCAGGTAACTATTGCAAATTATAGAAATGTGTTTATATAGTGTTGTACATCATCAACACAGGAGCAGAGTGAAAACTGCTGCATCTGATTTAGTGTTCCAGTAATCACAGCTCTAATTTTTGCGGTGCCTTCTTAGGAAGATGGAAAGTCAGCTGAACCAGACTCTCCTTCATGCCAAAAAGGTCCAACAGCTGGAGCATTTAAATGCTATGCCATTGAGGTCAAAGACAAAGCACTGTGGATTAGTTGTTCGTGTTTTCTAATTTCTTTAGATTATGTCACAGCTCAAACTTAGATCTACGCCTGAACAGCAAGCTTGTGGATCGGTCCACCGATCTGTTATGTATGACCATAGTTTCCACCTCAGAGTAAAAATTTAAAAGGTAATTACATCCATAATTGAATTTATATTTCACAACATCTCTTTATATCACACAATGACATTGTTTCTTGCACTTACAACTTTTTCTTGTAAATTGCAGCTATAAATATCCATAATGTGACTTTGCAATATGACTTTAAATATTGTCATTATTTGCTATCCCATATCTCATAAACCTCATATTCTAAAAAATGTGACTATTTTGCTGACTTTTTTTTTTTTTTACTTATCTCACAATTTTGACGTGCTCAGCTTCTCATAATTGTGATTCTACATTTAACAATGTGACTTCTAAAAATATGAATCACATCTGCAACTTTCCTTGTAATTGTCACTATATTGTGACCTTTAAATCTCACAGTGCGACTTAGTATCCTGCTTGTATAACATTTATATATCATAATTTGGACTTTGCTTTTCCCAATTATTTAGCATCTCACATTTAAACAATTTCTAGTTTAATGCCTGCTCAGTCTAACGAAGTAATGCTGCATTGATTTCAGACTGAATAATGCATTTTTTCAGCCCCTAGTATAAAATTATACATAGGCTTCCATAGTCCTGCATGGGAAATGAGGGCGGGTCAAGGTGGATAAGAGACACTTGGATGTCTGCTGTGCATTACACACTTAAGCCCCTGTGAATACTCCCCAGGTGATGAGTCAGTGAAGGTATTAATCATCTGTAATCCATACACTCAGCACCACAGCCGGCAAATGGAGATAAATCTCCTTGTGTAGAAAGTGTCTTCTCTCTGTGCTCTTTTTCGAAGAGAAACGCATTGATCAGAGGGAGCCTAAGAAGGCGAGGAAAGAGGGAGTCTCCCCATGGTTCCCCCGTCGAATTCCCAGGGTGGCTGGAATTGGCAAGAGAATTGAATTAGAGCAGGGGGCTTCCCCCGCGGCACATCTGTCTCTCTCTGGTTTAGGGTTGAGGCTGGGAGGACTAAAGATGAATGAGACATGTTAACCCTGCCTAGTCATGTCACAGTGCACCATGCAGTGAAAGAACAATGTTTTGCCTCATGTGGTGTGTCTTGTTTAATTTTATTTCTGGAGTAGAATTATGAATGGAAAGACTAGGTGTTTGTGCACTACAGGATTGGGAGTCTTGAGTCATTTCAGTTCTAATTCCTAATGATCCTTTTGTAATTTTTTGTTGAAACAAATTTTGGAAATAAGAAATTCAGTTATTTAAATCTGTTATCAATGATTCTGTAATAATTTTCCGTTCCTCATGTTCCAAACCCGTATTAATTACTACGGAGTAAATCACAACAGAATTAACATTTTGGGGTGAACTATCCTTTAAAGTGAAAATAACACATTAACTTAATTCTTAGTTTATTTTGAATCAGATGTAATAAATGAACATGTGGTTCAGAAAGTCAAATTCATTCAGTAACTGCTCCAACTGATTGTTTCGAATCTAATAAACCAAACCAGTGTTGTGCAAGATTCTGTTACCACACATAATCATGTAAATCTTTAATTGGGTAATCTTCTTTATTATTGGTTAAAAAATAAATAAATTGTTACTTTATTCAGAGACTGATTATCTCTTTATATTTGTTAAGCTATTAGCCGATTTGTCTGAAATATTACTCTCCACATAGACACCAATTGACATCAGCGTCCATGAGAAGACTTTATAAAATTGCGGATGAAAAGCATGTTTCCATCTGAAAAAGTATTGATGACAAAAAAAATCGGTGCCAGTAAGGTCTATACGTATGATTACTTACAGTCAAATATTATTTTTGTGCCTCACGGCTTTACATTCCATATGCTAATAAAACACAGTGTGCTTTGCTATCTGGCCAATTTCTTAATGCATAAGAACCTATAGTATGTGGACTCACTCAACATCTCTGATATCTATCTTTTGGACGCTTGTGTTGTTTAAAGTGAAATGCACGATTTCCAGGAACAATGTGTTTTTGTATTTAATGATCCTTCAAGTACAGGGCTAGCCATTAAAAACAGGTCTAAGTGTTAGATTTTTTCAGCAGTAGGTTGTTCTGAATCTACACTCTAAAAACTGCTGGGTTGAAAACAACCCAATTTGGGTTATTTTGACAACCCAGCGCTGGGTCAAAAAGGGACGAACCCAGCGCTGGGTTGTTTTAACCCAACCAGTTGGGTTATCATATTTAACCCAGCCTGCTGGGTTGCCTTTTTTATGGTTTAAAATGACTATATTGCAGGGTTTAAAAAAACAGAGCGGGTGTTTTTTTTATCACTATTTCAGAAGGAAAACTACTGTATTTAGAAAATGTTCGATATCATTTCGCATGTGCTTGATAAGGCAGCGTTTGTGAGCTCAGCACCGCTCTGCAGCCGTTACCGGAGAAACCTACCTCTCCCGTTCTTAGCACCTCCTGCTGGCAGAAAATAAACTCGCAGAGTGCAGCCATGTGGGGAAACGATGCATTTCTACATTAAAATTAACCCAGATTGAGCTAGGCATTAAACCTACAA